>NC_062191.1:9971415-10031415 GCF_912470025.1 Vespa velutina
GCCGTATATCTTTCGTTAAAAATTTGATAAGAATGTCTATTTATTAATGAAAAATTATATTTATATATTTATATACAATTATATGTTATATATAAATATATATAATTTAAATATATATATATGTATAAAAATATGTATATATATATATGTTTAAATATATTTATGTATTGTGTGTGTATGTGTGTGTGTGTGTGTCTACCTACATATTTACAAAAAAAGATCATATTTTTCTTTTTTTTGTTTCAGGTAAGAGCCATCATCGACATCATGATTTTATTACCAACACTTCCTGTATCCGTCATGATAATTTTGCGGCCATCAGGTATAACGAAAGTTAAAATGCAAATTGCTCGCTCGTTAACTAAACCGTCCTATCGATCGTCTAAGATACATACATAGATTATATACATATATAGCAAACATTAGTAATATACGCTTGTAGAACCTTGAGGGCCAAACCCTCGCCTTTGATCTTTTTTCCTCGTATTATATTTCCCGACGTCGTCGTTCGTGATCTCGTTTCAATGATTCTCCCACACGGTTCATCGATGATTATACTTTTTTTTTTCCCATCGATAAACTAGAACGTAGACATGTATATCCATCGAATTATAATGACCGATCCATCGGATCGTTAAGGCTATCGTGTTGATTCTCTTATAACCTCGATTTGTTATATATTACAGTATAGTATCTGAGATTATTTATTTTTCTTAGAAATTATATATACTTATGTACTATAAAATTTTATCTTGCGTGAAATATTTACGTGTTAAAACATATTATTCTCGAATATTAAAATATTTGTTTGTCTTTTATCGTAAAGCAGAGATCGTGTTCACTCGTAAAATGGATGATACATAAGAATATTAAAAAAAAAAAAAAAAAAAAAAAGAGAAAAGAAAAGAAACAAAGAAAAAAAAAAGAAAAAGTCAAAGATATATCATGTCGAGCGATCTCGTTTTATGTTCTATTAGTCACGCTTAATGACTAGTCCATTATTAATGATTCGACGAATGAAAGTTTATTATTACTGACTATCAGAATCTAATAATATAGATTACAGGGATAGTCTCACGGACTATTCGCACGATTGCTTTCTACATTCCATAATTGTAAACGTAACATCGTTTCGTATCTATCATGCGTGAGACTATTAAAAGTGACGGAAAATTAATGGAAAAAATACAGATAAGTATTTATTTGATTTTATACATTTTTTTCTTCTTCTTTTTTTTTTTTTTTTTTTTTTTTACAACTTATCGCCGGACGATGCTTTACAACTGATTTTTTACGTTGGATTATTTTCTTTTCTTTTTACTTAGTTTGTTTTTTTTTCATTCGAATGACATAGATCGTTTTTTGTAGAGTGTACCTTACGTTGTTTTTTTCGATTTGTTTTTTTCTTTTTTGTTTTTGTTTGTTTTCTTCTTTTTAAGCCTCGAACGACTTATCGTAACACTTGTCGTACGAAGGTTGAAAAGAGAGGAAGGGCAGGTAAGGGTGGGGAGAAAGGTAATGAAAAGAAATCGATCGAATTACGGTTATCGTCGGTTCGGTGACATTGAAAGTAACGTAATCGCGTAAACGAGCTCTCTCCCGCAGGTGGAAATAATTACGTCGTTTTCGCGAACGCGTCGAGCATGCCTACACGCTTGGAATACATACCGACGGCTTTTACGAACGAGGTCGAACGAGGATTTGCTCTTTCCCGATCCACAAACCCTACTTGATTCCTTCCTACACGATCGTTTTCAAGCGTTTACACGTTCCATTTAACTTAACGCACGTAGAATTACACTTCTTATTATTTTTCGTGCGTTGTTAAATTAGTCGATAGTTTTATCGACGACAAGAAATTCAAGTACTTAAGTATTATGGTTGTAACCTATCTGAAGATTTTTTCATTCATATGTGTATATGTGTGTATATATATATATATATATGTGTCTATATATTTTCTACTCGATCATTAGAAAAAGAAGATACAACGAAGAGGATTATCAAGACTGAAATTTGATCCACGTTGAACATAATAATAATAAGAAGAAGAAGAAGAAAAAATAAAAAAAAATATTCTTGATCGTGATGACTACTTGGCTACCAGTTTGAAGTAGCGAAAGAAAAAGAAAAGAAAAAGAAAAAAAGACAAAGAGAAAAAAGAAGAAAAAAAAATCGTACAAAAGTACTTTACCGAGGTGATCGTTATCATCTCGTTACTTCCTTAACGTATATCGTTTTAACCCTTTTTCGAAATGTCACAACGACGATGTTACGACTTTTTAGAAGATACGTAGATTGTAAGAAAAGTAAGTACAAACGACGTTTCTCCTATTCGCTCGCATTCGTATTCATTGGATACTGGTAACTATAATGGTATGAGCACGCCTTGCCACGAATACACGCGTTCTGGATTTTCAACAAACAGGTGCGTGGACACTTCGGGAGGATATAAATCCAGATGGAAACATGTTCCAAGGTGGAAAGGTTGTCCTTTGGCGCGATGAGTGTACCAAGATAGGCCAAAGAAACATGTCCGACGTAATCTCTGACAAACACCTGTGTAAACACCAAAAACTCGATGTTATTTTTTCAAGGTTAAAATATAATTTATTACTGGGTTTTTTCTTTAATTTTTATATTTATATATATATATATATATATATATATATATATATATATATATATGTAAATGTATTAGGTAGACAAGAAAGTAATGTCGTTTCTATGCATGTCGATATTTGATAGTGATTAAAAATAAAAACTTGTTAAAAATTTATTCGTTTGAATTTAATTTAAGAAAGTGACATTACTTTCCGGTCTACCTAATATATATATATATATATAGTATAGAATTTTCCAATGATTTTTTTCGAACAATCAAAGAACACTGATCGATACGTGAACACATTAGTAATACATCTACTCGATGGAAAACGGTATTGTATTTTCGCGTGGGAGTCCATTCAACGTGGAACATTAATAATGAAATCCGTGAGGTAGAGTTGCGTTCTCCCTGGTATGAAATGCGACGGAAAATTCAAGACACGTATGTGTACGGTAACGCAGCATCTTGTTTATTGAAGTTTATGGGATTGCATGTGCCCGCTTTCGAGATAAAATCTATCTGACAGTGGAAATACACTTTGTACCGCGACGGGATAGAGGATCGTGTTCAACCGGTAAACCACGCTTACTACGTTAGTGTACGTACGCGCGTCTACGCCTCTTTACTATGCGTGTATATGTTCTATCTCTCTCTTTCTATATATATATATATATATATATATATATATATATATATATATATATATCGTTTTCTCGTTCCTCTCTCTCTCTCTCTCTCTCTCTCTCTCTCTCTCTCTCTCTCTCTCTCCATCTTTTTCTCTCTATCTTTTTCTCTCTCACTTATTCTCTTACCGTCGTGTATATAAACTCAACTCATACATGCTCGTTTAACAACGATCGTATTATGCAACGATAACCGTATGCTCTCACCTGCTTCGCCGCGGTTTACGAGAAACGTTACTCACTGTTATTCCTATTAATTATTCGTTAACGTAACAACAATACCGGTGCTCCATTCGTACTCATAGATCTTCTATTTGACTAGAGTCATAATAGCATCCGCGTAACTTCGTAATCGTTGAATATTAATCTTTTCGGTATTAAAGCCGTGTTTTCAACCAATGTCCGAATGAAAGAGAGAGATAAAGAGAGAGAAAGAGAAAAAGAGAGAGAAAGAGAAAAAGAGAGAGAGAGAGAGAGAGAGAGAGAAAGAAGAAAAGATGCATTTTAACTCATACTTTCTCGATTTCTCGATTGTTCGACCTCTCGTAAACAATTCTTATAGCAAACAAGTCTTTTGACTAACTTTACAAACGTAGACATGAATTGGATATTTATTTTTTCTCTACGTATTTATACTTATCACCGTGTATAACGATGTTAATACCTTTATCCATTCAATCTTTAAGAACATTCTTAGGTTCAAGTAGAAAAGCTTGTTAATACTTTGAACTATGCGTAAATCACATATGGCCCACTTTTTCATTAGGATCTGATTTTAATAATTTTGCGTAAAGACGAAATATTATCATAAAATTCATCGTAAATGTATCGTCAGGTGATACATAATTATCAGATTTAATGGAATTTTTGTAAGATGTACCATTGATAATGAGTCATGCGGCGTGATAGAACGTTTTAAGTTTATAAGAAAATTCACTGTTGTTATCGTTAAATTATCAATCGTGTCGTTTTAATTTCACTTATTGTTTCTTATTAATATACGATGACAATTGTATAATTATTTCACATAAGATATAAATAACATATAATGCAAATAAAGGATTATATTGATCTCCTAATCTGACTTTAAAATATTTTATAAAATAACAATTTATTTCGTTCTTTCTTTAAAACATTTAGCATGCGCTATATTGGCAGAGAAAGAAAGAGAGAGAGAGAGAGAGAGAAAAAGAGAGAGTTTGTTAGACTTTCTCTCAAGGTTCATTTATTATTATACGGAATATTTAACTTTGAAAAATTCGTTGAATTTCTCGTTAAAAGATAAAGAAAAATTTTTTAATTTATAATCATAATAAATGCATATACATATATATATATATATATATATATATATTTTTTTTTTTTTCTTTTTATAATATATATATATATAGACGTTTACTAATATACACGTTTACTAATTATTTTGCTACTAAAATTTTTACTAAAATTTTTTTAATTAATAATCATAATAAATGCATATATATATATATATATATATATATATATATATATATATTTAATAAAAAATAATTATTAAAAGAAAAAAAGTATATTTCTATATATATACACGTTTACTAATTATTTTGCCGATTTTATTAATAGCATATTTCATAATTTTAGAGATGTTTAGAATGAATGCAATAACGTGGGCCATGCACGACCTACGAGGCCTGAACGAAAACCCACGTGAAAGTACCCGGTCATTCAATGTGTTAATACTCAAAACATGTTAATCATTCCACGAGGAGAAAGAATTATTATACGTTAGGTGGTCGATCACCTCGAAGTGTCGAGAAATCGTTTAACCGGCATGGTTTATTACTTCGAGAGAACGTAAATCTTCGTTTAACAATGAGAGAAATGACTGCTATGAAATGAAGCCGCGCGTATTATGTTTACCTCTCGTTGATCTTTTATTGGTCTTCGAATGGACTTCTTTCAATGAGTTTTGTTTAAATAATTTTATGAAGATATGATTTATAATGATTTTTGACGTTTCTATTAGACGAATGAAATCGTTTCGTTGTTTCATTTGTAGAAACAATTTGTAGAAACAATTTAGAAGAAAAAGAGAGAGAGAGAGAGAGAGAGAGAGAGAGAGAGAAAAGAAAGAAAAAGAATTGATCATTCAATAGAGAAAGTAAACTAAATGTGATTAGAAAAAAAAAGAAATGTAATAAGAAAAGAATTTGCGACGTTTTAATATTAATTTATTATTAATATTCTTTTATTATTAATATTAATATTCTGTTCTCTTCGTTTCTTTGAACGTTAACAAATAAAGGAAGTAATAAAAATTATTATTTTGCATTTGTATTTTCATAGATCGCAAAACTTTTTTGAATATCATCGATAAATCAGATTAGAATCGGTTGTTTATACAATTTTGTCGAATGTGTTTTTTTTTTTGTCGATTCTTCTTCGTAAACTCGTGTGTGGTGTTACCTTTCGATTCGGCGACAACGTTCACGCGATTATTAATTATCTTTGTTTCGCTATATAGATCATGATTTATCGCTAAATAATTTTTCTTTTACATCGGTGATAATAGTAATCCATCCGAATGAAATCGTTATCTATCACATGAGCGATGAATTACAAGAAAAATGTCAACAGAAAGAGAGAAAGAAAAAGAAAAAAAAAAGAAAAAAAAAAAAGAAAAATTTAATGGCCGAAGATATTTAAATAAATAGAAAATTTATATCAGTGCATTATCTCAGTGCATTATCTCTTCCCAGTCGTACATATCCATGTACGCATATATACATACATATATATATATATATATACAAACATATATATATATATATTCTTACTTATCTCTCCTTTGTAAAAGCAACACCGTTAGAAAATATAAAAAGATGTCTCGTTATCTCGAGGATGGGCTAATAAAAAGAATATAGAGTGAGGCGTGGAGAAGAGATGACTATGTTACATCTTAGCGCGGTACAATAAGCTGACAGCGGCTCACGAAACTCAAAGGGACTCACCGACCATTTTGCCCTTTACGAGCTAATCGACCTATCTGACTTATTCGACATAGCTGTTTCGGGCGACGATACAAGCGGCTTTTTATTTTATCATCAAAGAGCTTTCTTCTTTTGGGTGTACGGCAGGGGGGAAAATGGCGACGATGAGGTGGACATTATCGTTGGAACTAAGTGAATAGCTTACATACTATATGAATCACATTAGACCATCAGATTTATCTAATTATAAAATATAATTATTTTTGGTTAGGGTCAATCAATGTTCCTTTGTCACGTTTTACTTCGATTAGCAATATTTCGAATAAAATCAGCAGGTTTATCAAATAAATATATTATTTACTAATTGGTTATAAAAATTTCTTTTTTTTTTTTCTTTTCTTTTTTAAGGATTAACATGCGTATAAAAGATATGTATGGTTTAGCAGATAGAAATAATTTATTCAACACTTGTCAGTGTCGAGACTTTTTATTTTTGATTTATAAAAAGTTATAAAAAAGATATCAGAAAATATAAGGATGATCAGATGTTGCGTTCGTTATTTTTATATTTCTTTTTTCTCTTCTTCTTCTTCTTCTTTTTTTTCTATTCAACTTTTCTTTTGTAATAGATCAAAGCGGTAAATCGACAAAAGCCGTTTGACACTGAGATGCCGACGACGGCGTCATGGCGGTCAAGAACACCGCTACTTTTTCTTTTCTTATCTTTTCTTTCATCCGATCGAGCGCAGCCACGTGGTGTGCGTTTCTTTCTCTTTTCTCTTTTTGTTAAAACGAACGATTAAACTTTACGACACCCATTACAAGTCCATTTCGTCGAGTGTCATGACGCGTTTAAGGGTATTGTAATCTCTTTGTTCAAGTATAATATTATAAAGTGATAGTTACAATAAGAATAAAAGATATTGATATTAGTCGTAATGTTGCACGAGGTTCAGAAATTTAGTTTATACTAAAATAAGATACCTAACGTTCTGAATGAAACGATAAATTTTCTTTTACCAGAGAACATTTTAGGTTTTATGGGGAATCAAAGCTGATGCATGATCGTAAACAATTTCCCGTTTATTTATTGATCGTTGAAACCTCAGGGAAGAAAGTGCATAGATGCGTATTTCGTAACAGTTTAGTGAAACCAATGATGATCTTGGCGCAAAAAAAAAAAGAGAAAATAAAGAAAAATAAAAACATTTTATTTAAAACAATTTTAAAGAGCACAAATGTTCCTTCCATGGGAGACTCCGATTGATTTTACTTTTATATTTCGACATTTTAATTTTACGAGGGAATTTCCGAGGGATTTATTTCTATTTCAGACGTAATTCATAGCCACGCAATATCATTAAAGAACCTAAATTGGATCTAAACGATGCAATTGTTATTTTCTCACGGTCTATAAATATAGGTATACGATCTTCTCGCATAAACGTGTGGGATAAAAAAAAAAAAAAAAGAAAAAAAAAAGATTTTTCCCCATAAAAATAGATCTTCATACAAATTTCGTAAATGATATTTTGGAAAAAAGAAAATAGAAAATAAAAACGATATCGCGTAGAATCGCAAAAGAAAATAGCTGGAACACGTAGAAAGCGCAAACATTCATTGTACTCGAAATCCAGATAGAAGTAAAAACCAATAAACGTGGACTCGAATTGTCGAGACAAAGGATCGTAAAATTTAATTACCCATTGAGCACCGCGGTAGTCGATGAAGTTGGTCGATAGTAGTAGAGAAGTGTATATATATATATATATATATATAAATAAAAAAAAATAAAAATATACAAATCAAAACAAAATAAAAAAAAAAAAATAGTTGGATAGATCGGTCTGGTCCGAAGTTGGCCGCATCTTGATCGACCATAGAAGAAGGCAACGTTGTAAAGCCTCTTATCCTTTATGTCGAGGATTCCTTATTTTAATTTCTTCCTAGGAGCTCTTGCGTTTTACAGCTCAATGATTTTGCGATCGCGTATCTCTACGCGAAAGCATGATCGCATCGCTCGACTCGAAGCTTACTATACTCTTTCAATCGTACGTATATATGTATATATGAATATAAGTATATACGTATATACATATGTACGTTCGAATCGCTCGATATGTATCGTCACTTTCGTATTATTTATTAACTTTCTCCATTAAAATCCATCCAACATAAAATGCGAGCATGAAAAAATATAAGAAAAGAAGGGGGAAAAGAAAAAAAGAAAAAGAAATAAGTATATATACACATCTATTCTCGATTATTATATTCGAAGAAAGAAACTTTTTTATTTTTATTTTTATTTTCTTCTTTTTTTTTTTTTTCACTTTTTACTTTCACAAAATATCCAAATTTCGAAAGGAACAGAAAGAGAAAGAGAGAGAGAGAGAGAGAGAGAAAGAGAGAGAGAGGCAGACTCGAAAGTAGATTCGTGCAATAGAGAAATCCGAATTAAACTTGAATATACCATACGTAAGTACATGAGTAAGTACATAAGATTCGCGATTATCTCTCGGAAAAGAGGGAGAGAAAGAATATATATAGAGAGAGAGAGAGAGAGAGAGAGAGAGAGAGAGAAAGAGAGAGAGAGAGAAACAGAGACAGAGAGAGAGAGAGACACTATAAGTCATGTTGGACTTGGTAGGCTAACGTTTGAATAAAAAAAAAGTAAAGAAAAGAAAAGAAAAGAAAAAAGAACAGAAAAAGAAAAGAAGAATCATATACGAAAGATATTCCTCTCTCTGTCGGAGGATTCATTGCGGTCGTTAATTGTTTCACCCGGCATTAGCATATAAATGTAACCACCATGCCGATATGATCGTTAAACGCAAGAAGACACATTGGACGTGAACGTCTCGATTCAACTGTGCGTCCTTCGACTGGACTCCTCCTTGCTTAACCGAGAAACGACTAAGTATCCTCTGGTTATATTAATTAACTTTTCGACGGTATAATGATTCGCGTGCGCTCGTTCATTCAACGGAGAAGAAAAATCGACCGCCAGCCTATAACGTATCATGATCGAGTTTATACCTATAAGCTCGAAGTAATTCTTTTTTCTTTTTTGTCTTTTTATTTATTTTTCCTTTTTTATCAAAGTTTTAAATATACATATATATATATATATATATATACATATATTCACATATATCTACTCGTCGATTTTCGATATACGAGTCCATTGATGATATATCGATATAATTATAAACGTATATTTTATTTATTTTATTTATTTAATTTATTTAATTTATTTAATTTATTTTTAAACCAAGTATTATTCCTTTTTCTTCCCCTTCTAGCCCACCTTCCCAGCCTCGCTAATTATACATAAGTAATCACGATCGAATGGTCGATTCGTTAATGTATTTATCATTTAAGGACCTATGTAACGTATATGTACTTACGTGCATGGAATGGCAGGGGGAAAAGAAAAGATTCGAAATGCTGAAAAACCGAGACCCGTCGCATAAATCGCGTTTTGCTTGGCTGCTTGCTTTCGCAGGCTAGGGCAACGTCGCTTTTACCACGGTGGCATGCAGAAACGAGCAAAGTGCACCATCGTAAAGCTTCGTTTCTCTTTCCTTATCCTCCTCCACCTTCTCCTTCATCTTCCTTCCTTTCTCCTCATCCTTTCGACCAACCCTCATCCATTCTCCCCCTTCTGTATCTATCCCACTCTCTACTACTTTTCTCCTTCTCCTCCTCTTCTTTCTGGGATGAATGGAAGACTCGGACTCTATCGAGCAAACTCTACTGGTTGGCAAGTGGAGCACGTCTATAAAATAAATAGCAGCGAACCTTGCTTATACTTCTCCTTCGCTTTGCTATTGAACTTTAGAAGTCGCCGTAAACCTTTTAAACTCTCCTTTCGCCGTTGGTCGCGCACACGATCGATTCCCGATAAGATCACCGGCTCCTTTCGAAAGTATTACGGTTGATTATACGCGTGCCGTATTCCGTTAATAAGTCACGAGTTATTGCCAATTTCTGATCGTTTTACTTTCAAGTATTATTATTAGACATTTATGTACTCACTGATGTATTTTTATCATTCTTACAAAAAATATATATATATATATATATATATATATATATTTATATATTAAAAAAAAGATAAAGAAAATCTATCTAATATGGTGGATCCATAATGGTGGTTACGCAGTATCAATATTTTTTCTCTTCTTCGTTTGTCGGTTACAAATAATTCATCATATTCGTTTCCTCGAAGGAAGAAATTAAATCGAAAAGTCTATAATTTTAAGAGCGTTATATATATATATATATACGTATATATATGTATGTAACAAGGAGGAACGCGGTAAGAATCATTAAACGACTCTCGTTACGAATGATAGCAAGTTAATATCCAATTACGGTGCATTTATAATGTCGAAAAACCGGACATGTATGAGATGAAAAATTATCGGGAGTAATAGCGAACGTCCCGTAGAGCATCTCGACCGGTCCGAAAATTATTGGGTGTAAGACGTTAATTTGTTCGATAATCGTTACCTTCGTGCATCTTCTTCGATATTTTTTTTTTTCTTTCGTTTCATTTCGTTTTGTTTTATTTTGTTTCAGTCATATCGGAAAATCTAACTCTCGTTTCTATCGTATTTTCATTTTTTTAAATCTTTTTTTTCTACCGTTCCAAGTAACGTTTCGATAAAATCCTAGATAAAGACTCTCGTCTTCTTGGATTTCGATTTTTTCTTTTCTTTTCTTTCTTTCTTTCTTTCTTTCTTTCTTTCTTTCTTTTTTGCGATCAAGGCCGGACATTTAATTGGATCATACAAGAATATCTCAGGTTTACCACGGCTAATTACTATGGTAATTATTTTTAGATCATACTGCGTTCACGGCTCGTCGAGCGAGTATTCGAAACATTCGCTTTGAAGTTTCACCGATGAAATTTAGTATGTACGCGATGCTTCAACCAATGAGAGACTTCTTCCGTAATCATTTCGAATAATCACTTGAAGAAAATGGTATAGAAATCGGTGATAATCGTTACATCGACCTATCGAAGTCATTAGGTTATTCACATATCATGTGTCGTCGGTTTTAACTATCATCATTGAGTTTCTATAAGAAAACTAACTATATGGATTAATCAAAATGATTTCATTGCATGGGTTCTTCATAGAAGAACCCCCTCTAAATTTGTTCTCTATTTAAAACATAAATTTATCGTTTTAATATATATTTAAAACGTACCTTTATCATAATTATAAATTACGGTTTCTCGGCTATCTGTAGGGAGAAAAAAGAAAAGAAAAAAGTAAAAGTAAAAGAGGAAAAAATATGTTAAACCGATGAACGTTGCGTTACTATCTTTGTTATTTATGCACACGTAAAGAAGAAGAAATATTATATAAATCAGTGGAGATTCTTTACCGAACGCGAACCGATAATTATAGGTTGAGGTGTTACCAAGAAGAGAGGGGTGTTGTTCCTGATAAGAAGCCGAATGAAATATCGTGTTTTACACGATACATAAAGCTCGAGTTACTCGTTATACCTACTTACATTACTTACTTGTCCCGTATCGTTTACCTCGAATCTTTCTCCGACGGGCACTATGATATTCTTCTCTTCTTTTATATTTAATTTATAAGAAAGAAAAAAAAAAAAAAAAAAAAAAAAAAAAAAAAAAGAAAAAAAATATATATATATATATATATGTATAATTTTCTCTTGAGCTCGAGATCGTACATTTATATAATTTAAGCGAGTCGTCTATACGATATCTTCTTCGTTAAATTATATTCGATAAATATTTTAATGATAGAAAAATTCTGCTTGATAGACCGAAGAAGATCTAGCCTTATCTGAATTTAAAAGTTGATAACCTTGAATCGAACCACCTGTTACTACTGGTAACGTCACGCTCGGATTAATTCGATCGTAATAATAGGACGAACCAAACGATTATTATCATTTGGTCTAAGGTTTAATTCGTGGCATATCGAAGTTTAGATACGTTAACTATGTATTTCTAATCGTTCCATTACATTCTCTTAAAGAAAATCTCGTTGGTAATCGTAACCAACGGCATTTTATATTCCACGGACTAGGAAGTTGTCTAACCTATGGAACATAAAGAAGAAGAAGAAAAGGTGGATGAAGAAGAAGAAGAAGGAGAAGAAGAAGAAGAAGAAGAAGAAGAGAACACCGAAGGTGAGAAAAGCTTCTGGCAGCTGTTCGTGTCTCGCATCGTACACCATCGTAGACCGCAAAATTCCTACGTAATTTCTGAGTGGTCGATTCCATTGCTCGACCGAGCATTACCTACCTACATACATACCTATCCCTTTCACCCTCCCTTTCCCTTGCTCACGAACACGTGCGTATCGTTTTATAATACGCGGATGAGCGCGTTAACCCGTATTTCTTTCGTCACTATTTCTTCTTCTTCTTTTTTCTTTTTTTCCTTTTCTTTCTTCTTTCTATATCATCTCTCTTGGAAATGGTTAAGAGAGCGCGATATTTTCACTTGGCCGAGCATTTCTTTACGTTACGAAATTTCGATCGAAACTCAATCTGCATTTTTATGAGGGAGGAAGACTGCTAGGATAATTGCAAATTGCGTTCCAACCCCCCCCCCCCTTCTCCCGGCTCGCATTCTACCCCCTCTCTCATCTATCCTACTCCGATCGCGAGATCGAATCGTCTCTTCTCTGCTTAGAAAATATTTAGGAATGCGTTGAACGATCTTTCTCCTTCTTCTCTTCCTTTCCCTCTCTCTCTCTCTCTCTCTCTCTCTCTCTCTCTCTCTCTCTCTATCGTTTCTTCTTTTTCCTCCTTCATCTTCGTATTAACAATTTTTCTTTCTATTTGCGCGCGAACCAAAGTCCGGTTTTTGTCCGCCGCCATTTGTGGTTAATACGGTCATCGGTCCGAGGAACCTTAGTTACTTACTTACTTACTTACAATAATGACGATAGATACTTCCATAAAACATGCCAGAGATGGAATTTAGGGCGTGCTGTTATTCCAATGGCAATTGACTAGCCGTAACGGATAATTAACACGGTATTAAGAGTTATCTCCGTAAATTCATCGGATCGTCGTACCTTCGAAACGCCTTCTCAGAGTCGGCCGATATTCACCTAACGTGATTTACGACCTTTTATCACGCCAGGCTTGCGTTCTCCTCCTTCTCCTCCTCCTCCTCCTCCTTTTCTTTTTTCTTCATTCTTTCTTCATTCTTTCCCTTCCTCCTCCTTTTTTCACCTTTGATTTCTTTCTCTTCCCCTTTTTTTCTTTCGATGTATCAGAAAAAAACATCGAGGATATCTTTTGAAGATAATCGATATCTCTATCGGTATTCATTTTGATTCGTCATAAAAAATATCTCAAATATCTTGAAAGGATATCTTTTGGAGTTAATCGATATCTTTATTGGTATTCATTTTAATTTGTCACAAAAAATATTTTAAAAAGATATACTTTGAAGATAATCGATATCTTTATTGTTATACATTTTGATTCATTAGAAAAAAATGTTATCCCTTTTAATGAATTTTATTCATTCTCATACATGTTGCTTTTTATCTTATTTTTATAAGATTATATTAAAACGTGGGATTAATGTGACATTAGAAAGTAATATTTTTTCAAAATAGGATTTCGACGATTGCTTTTTCACAATTCTTTTCTTTTTTTTCTTTTTTCTTTTTCTTCTTCTTCTTCTTCTTTTATTTTTTATTATTTTTCTATTCACGGTGCAAAAATAGCGAAATTTCTTTCAGGGAAAGCCGAGAGTATAACGAGTAAGCGTGGAACGAATCGCTTCGATTAGACGCACGGACACGTTCGAGAGGAGAGACGAATCGTCAAAGGGTTAAAGGTTAACCTTAGACGTTCCGAACGTTTCTAGGCGTTTTACCGTCTTAGATTTCGCTAGAAATTTCTATTGAAATCTATTATTGAAATGAAGTATTCGATTTCGATTTCGATTTCGAAATGTTTGAAATTTCGATTCTTGCGATTGGAAACTGTTATTCGTTTGCGCAAAAGTATATAATAATTTCAAATGAATAATTTTGCAAACTCTAAACCGTAGGAAAGTTTTAAATTAAGAAAATTATTTATCGATCGTTCTGATTACGATCTTTTGAAAAACTTTTCGCCTCTCTTTTCTAATCTCTCTATATCAATAAAATCTGATGAATTATTCTTTGGATAATGGAGTTACGTCACTTTGTTAACACGTATATTGTACTTTCTTATTTAATTGCTATGTTCAGTTAGTTTTCTCTCGAATGATGATAGGCTTTACTCTTTCGTAGGTACTTCGTGTATATGTGCACATAGCCACTGGTAAAACTTGGAACACGTTAGACGCCGTACGATAAGTCGCAACGCGTCCACATGTTCCTTATTCACACAAACGTACACACACGCACGCACATATGTGCATATATATATATATATACTTTACGTTACATGCGGGTATCTCGAATATCCTTTCTACGTGAGATCAACGCGGGATCTATCCCGCGATCATGCGCGAGTTTCCCATGGATTTCACTAGCAAGATGATGCGGGTATATCGCTGTCTACCTCATAGTTAAAGGTCCTCTTAGGGGTCATCCCTCAGGGATAAAACCCTCCGAATTAGGCTATCGTTTATAGGAAAAATTCACTATTGGCAAACCGGCTCGCAATTAACGTCCTATCTTTCTTTCGTTTAAGAAGAAACCGCTCTTCGTATTTCTTCTTACAATCTTCGTGTAGTTAAGTTAACGCCCGGCCGATACCTACAACAAGTTTTTCAAGGACTAATGGAAATTTTCGTTTTCTTTTTCTTTCTTTCTTTCTTTCTTTTTTTTTTTTTTTTCTATATAATATTATCGAATGACAATGACTGAGGTATGAAATACATTCATAATTTTTTACGAAGCTCAACGGTATATAATGTTACGTCGAATAACCAATCGTTCATTAGATTCGTGGTCTAGTGCTCGATCCACCGTAACGAGTCTAACAATGATACTTTTCTTTTTCTTTCTTTTATTATGTTACCAGATGAACGTTCGCGTAAATTCTAACGCGAGTTCGAACGGATGGATCGTGTAACACGAAGGAACCATTAATTCCAAAAGATCGGTCCGTATGTCAAAATTATCGTGTTGACCATCGCTAAAGGATGTTACCGTTACTTCCTCCTTTCTCGCTCGTGGGAATGATAAAAGAAGATCCAACTCGGAGATCAATAATACTAACATTCTCTCTTGTATCTTCCGTCATTCGCGATGTAAGTCGAGCGATACGTACCTAAAGTATACCGTGTATTTTGATTTTAATCGTTTCGAATCAATGACTATACGATCAAAAAGATTACTTATTGTAAAAATTTCGATTTGTAAAAATTGTTGATTTATTGAATTCGATTTGAGATTGCGACATGACTGCGTAAAAAAAAAAAAAAAAAAAAAAAAAAAAAAAAAAAAAAGAAAAAGAAAAATATGAAAAATAAAAAAGGAAGAAAACAAAAAGGAAAAAGACACGAAAAAGAAGTTATTGAAATTATTATTAAACCGGAGGCGAGATCGTTGCATATCTCAAAGTCTTTCATCGATCATACACTCGTTCTTCTCCCTTTTGCACATTTAACACTCGTGCTTATTTGTCTCCCACTCTCGCTCGTGATAATTTATTTCTCTTGTCGTCGGTTGCGCGCATAATCGCATAACCGTACGTCTGTATAAAGTATTAGAAGCCCTTTATGTACTGTACATACGTTTACGGTCTTGCCGAGGAAACGACGGGGCTCCTTCATGGAACAATGTCGTTTCGTAACTTCTGCGGAGCTCGCCGACTTTCCGCTTCGCGGAAGAGTCCCGTATGTCTTCCGTTCTTAAGGTAGATGGTACGATTGCTTTTCTAAAACGGAAGATATTCTAAGCAAAATTTCGTGAGAAAATAGTCAAAATTAAGATTAAGATTATTGAAGATTTTCAAGCGAAATATTCTTTTTCATAGAAAAAAAATCTTATTTTATAATATTAATAATTATCGAGATATATCAATTTAATTTTATAGTTGAAGAAGCAAGATGAAATCTCGAAAATCTATGTCTTATATTTTTAAAGATTTTTAAGTGAGATATACGATTGCTTTTCTAAAACGGAAGATATTCTAAGCAAAATTTCGTGAGAAAATAGTCAGTATTAAGATTAAGATTATTGAAGATTTTTAAGTGAGATATTCTTTTTCGTAGAAAAAAAGTCTTATTTTATAATATTAGTAATTAATTATCGAGATACATATATCAATTTAATTTCATATTTGCAGGAGCAAGATAAAATCTTGAGTGTATGAAAAGTTTTCTATCTACATCTTATATTTTTGAAGACTTTTAAGCGAGATATTCCTTTTCACCGAAAAAAAATTTCATTTTACGATATTGCTAATTATCGAGATATCGATCTATTGGGTAGTCCGAAAAATTCATGCAGATTACTTTCCTCTATTTTCAATGAGGCAAAAAAGTCGAAAAAGCAAAAATTGAAATGAATCATTAAAAAAAAAAAAAAAAAAAAAAAAAAAGAAAAAAAAAACATTTATAAAGAGACTCAATCGAATGCAACGTTTTAACATATCTATCCATAAAACTAAACAAGTTTCATTAGATATCGTTGTATTTGTATTTTTACCTATAGAAGTGATTCACTTATTGGACAGTCCAATTTTTTAATACAAACAAAAAGATCGAACAAAAACAAATCCTTTATAAAATTTACGTTTCTAAACTTTCTCAATTTTAGTACGGGGTTCCTCGATTCTAACGAAATTTGTTTTAACCGAAGAGAATGTATGACACGTAACACGATTTTAAAACACGTTTACGGTTTTCCATTGCCGAGACATTTCCTGCGCTTCATTGATATTACCGACGACAAGCTATGACCATTAGAAGTGAGCTCGCGGCCTCGCCTTTGCCCCATTGCGTGGGATTTACGATTACAGAAAAGTTAGTGTTATAACCATAATGTTCACCGGCTGTAGTCGAAGGACTACTTTCTCGAATCTTCTCCCTATTCGCACTTTAAAGAAAGATCTTCGAAGGAAGAGGACCTTCCACGTCTGTTTCTTCACCAATAGGGTAAGACTTTCACTATTTTTACTATGAAAGCGTTAACACCATTTTATATATCTTGTAATTGTTTTTCTTACTTTGCATATGGTTTTGCTTCTTTCTCATTATTATGGCTCTTTCCTATACAGTCCTAAGGGTTGTCACCTTAAACTATAAATATTCTCTTTCTTATTCTTTTATTTCTCTCTCTCTCTCTCTCTCGCTCCCTCCTTCTATTGGTACTTCTCCCCTTCGGGCAAAGTTCGCATCGTCCGGCTGCTTGTAAAATATACATACCTACGTACGACAGCGTTCATGGCGATAATTTAGCCAACATTTTTCCAGGAAAGGTACCCTCGGTTAAAGCGAACTGTATGGAAGATACGAGCGCTTTAATAAAGCAGGTGTCGGTACGTAGTTCTAACATATACGCAAAAGACTCTGGTACGCTTCCAATGCAAAGTGCATTTGGTTTGCCAGTTATGGGTACACAGGTACTTGTACAAGTAACGTTACCAAGAACGAACCACAGGTGAGATACCTTTTTTTTCTATGAATAATTACGAAGGATATAGCGTAAGGACGCATCCCTATTCATCGTCCTTTTTTATCACTCTTATTTTTTTCTTTTCAAGATTCCATTTAATATATGAGATTCATAGGTTAGAGTTTATCACCGGTCTATCCGTCGGACCTCGTTGACCTTAGGAAATGCGTTTCGCACTTTCAACGATGTTCCTGACGTCGAGTGAATACTTTTCGATTACTAATTGCTAACATAACGTTGGCAAGCAAGCCCGAGAGATCTCAAGGTGTTTGATCTTTGAACTCTCATATGTATCATCTTTGTATTCTTTTCATTCCTCAAGTACCTATAGAACATTCGTACAAGAAAGCAATAATCATTTTTTGTAGAGTCATCGAAAGAAGATTGGAGAACGTCTTCTTCGATCAATTGTATATATATATATATTTGTATATACAATTTATGTGTATTATATACTCTTATATACATCTATATTATATATACCTTATATATATTGTATATATATACTTTCATATATACCTATATTATATATACTTTATATATACCTTATATATATATATATATATATATATATATATATATATATATATATACCTTATATATACATTATTATATTTCGTCATTGTACGTTTAGTTATGTTATTACACAAAATTATCTAAAAAACTGTCTAAGCAAATATAAATAGATCTAACATTGAAAATAATAATTTCGCGAGAATGTTGTGTGATGTAAGATTGGAACACGAACTAAGGTCGGGTTAGAATTTTCATATCGAGAAGGTCTAATTGCTCAGAGCTCGTATTTCACGGCTACGCCGGCGGCTTCTTTTCTCTTTCTCTCTCTCTCTCTCTCTCTCTCTCTCTCTCTCTCTCTCTCTCTCTCTCTCTCTCTCTCTCTCTCCGCACGATGTCTCCGTCATCGGTAGACTTTTTGCTATATACTCGCATAAGTACTTACACATATCTTCGTACTTCTTCTCAGCGCTCGGGGAGGCCGACGCGGTGGGCCATATCAATTATGCTTATTGAATATCGTCATTCAGATTAATTATTTGTTCTTTTAACGTATGTTTAGTGCTCTATACTCTTATGAGCATGTGGGTGCGCGCGTGCGCGCATTCACTCTCATGCACCTAACAAGCGAGTATAGTGAGTAAAGTAACGGGTGGGAGCTGTGTTCGCATAAATTCCTTTCACCTTCTCTCCTCCATACTGCGTGAGCAACGATCTTGCGCTCTATACACACGCTCCTTCCCTCGAATCCAATCTTCTTTCTCTCCATATTATAGATCTTGTATCACTCGCCTCACCCCCTTCTTCCCGATCATGAAGATTTTTTCATGAAAAAATTATTCGACATATAATCGACAATCGACATTGACGAGAAAGACTTATCATAAATATAATATATTGCATCAATTATTGTATATTTCTTATTAAATGTGTGATCTATTGGATGGGACTATTATCGTTTTTATTAATTAATGTTCAATGATTTACATACGTAAGTGAATATATATATATATATATATGAATCAAGTGTCCTTGCTCGCGAAAAAGTAACTTCTTCGAAGTTATATTACTAATTTTTTAAAGTTCAGATAAGAAATTGAATTTATTTGTAGGATAGAACGTATCTTAGTCGTTCGTATTATTGTTTAACCTAATATTTTTATCGGATCTTAAAGAATCGAATCGCAGAAAATGTATGAAATGATTAAAAGGTTTACCAGGCCGATCAAAACATCGCCGTCCATTAGCGTTATTCAAACGCATGTCGACGCAAAGAATTGGGAATAGTTCGAACGAGAACGGTCATCATAAATTATGATCTTTTGGCTCGTATATCGAAGGTGTATACCTACCTACCTACCTACCTACCTACCTACCTACCTACCTACCTACTACCTACCGGTTGGTGAATTGCGAGAGACAGTGCTTGTGCTTGTGCTCGTGCTCGTGCTCGTGCTCGTGCTCGGCCGTTCGCAAAAGCGTCTCTTCGAATCACCGCGAGCACCTCTTACGATTCCCTTTCACCTAACGGTTCCCATGCACGATAATATCCGATGCCCGAGGAAGAGGTCTTTCTCTCTCTCTCTCTTTATTTCTCTCTCTCTCTCTCTCTCTCTCTCTCTCTTTATTTCTCTCTCTTTCTTTTATTGTCTGTCTCCGTCTCGCTCTCTTTTACTCGACATGAAAAGCAAAATCGCCGTTCACGACCGTCAGTTTTATTTACTTTTTGAAAGGCAACGGTTCGCAAATGGCCCGGCGACGTTAGATCCCGAAGCTAACTCTTTTCTTCTCCCCTTGACTCTAACAGCTAACAGCTTACATAGGACGGATGCGGCCCGGTGAAAGCTGACCCCGCAAATATTCTCAGGGACGACCCAACGTTGCACCAAGACGCGACTCGCTCCGTGATGCGATTTCTCCGTTTCCCGATCCTTCCCTACCCTCGTAACGATTTCTATGACATTATGTTGGAAAGTTAGAAATTGAATTCAATGTAATCGCGAGCAACTAGGTAAGATTGTATAACTATTGCGATCGTTCTGGACCACCCAATGCGTATGTACTCGTAATGTTATCCATATAAGGAAAAAAAGAAAGAAAAAAGAAAGAAACAAAAAAAAAAGTAAATAAAAAATATGCAAGAAAATGAAATATTTGACTGCCAGGTATCTCGTGTGTTGTAGAAAGAAAGGAAAAAAAAAGAAAAGATAATAAAAGGAATAAAAAGAATAAAAGAAAAAGTGGAGAATTTAAATAAAAACGTCGATTCGATAGACGTTAGATACATAGCTATTCGCCAAGAGTCGAGCCAGTGTCCACTCGATTTTATTTTCAAGTCTCAAAGGTACGCAGACAGATAGAAGGGAGCCTTTAAATACGGTATATAGTAACGTAATCTCTCTAATACAAGGAGCGCGTAAACGCCAGTAATACCGATTCTATCGGATTTTAGTAGATAAAAATTATTAACCGAGTAGTAGGAGCTGTACCAATAGCAACAGCAGCAACAGCAGCAACAACAGCAACAGCAGTAGCAGAATCAGCTGCAGCAGTAGCAGTAGCAGCAGTTCTCGAGTAGCAGCATCAGCATCTTGCTCGTCGGCAAAGATCCCTATTTACAACGTTCAACGATTACAAGTTGTAGCGAGCTACTGAAATACACGACAACATGCGGTCGCTTCCTTTGATATCTACGTACCACTTTAATCCTTTCTGCCTGCTGCGTCTCGATGGGCAAACGCCATTGAAATTAGATAATACGATTCCGCTTAATGTCCTGTGAAAATTCAAGGACCGTCTTTCTATTATAACAAATATATATATGTACATGTATATGTATGTGTATATGTATGTATACATAGGATATCCAATTAATCGACAATAATATATATATATTTTTTTTTAATTAACAAAGTATTTACAATCAATTTCTCTTATGGAATTATAAGTAAATCTCATGACATTATATTATAGCGTGTGAAGTAACTTATAGTGGTTACATTACTTCATTCTATTTATGCCTGAAAATTGTATGTGATTACCGGTATACCGCTATAATTTAATATTAGATTTAGTTAGTATATCTTTTTATAAGATTTAAAGGAGTGTATCTTTTTAATCTATACGTACTAATATCTATGTGAGTCAACTTTAATACTAATAGATTTTGATGCTGTATGTTATATAATTGTAGTATGTGGCAACAGTTATATATGTTGTATGTGTTTGGTGTAGTTTCATATTTCTCAACAATAATATGAAGTTATTAATTTATATACAGATTCGATCGTATAAAAGATAAACATGAAGGAATTTTGGAGATCATTATGAATGAGATTATAGAGAACGAAGTAAATTTTTAGACAGCAACGAGGTTCCAAAGAACAAACTTGAGGCAGGTTGTGGTTCCTATTCGGAATTCATCATACCGTTGGCTTGGTGAAAGTCGAGAGGATGCAACGACAAGCATGGTTCGCAAAGCGGAAGCTTTCTCTCTCTCTCTCTCTCTCTCTCTCTCTCTCTCTCTATCTCTTTCTCGTTCTATCTCTCTCTTTTTCTTTCTTTTTCTCTTTCTTTTACTAGGTGCAAGGTTGTAAAATTGTTGGAGCCGATGCTTTCTTTGCCGGTAGCGCAATGACTGGAAAAAGCTTCCTCTTAGATAATTACTTGCTACTCTATCTTTCTCTTTCTATCTTTTTATTTTTTTTTATCTCTATATGTATATATATATATATATATATATATCTTTCACATTTATCTCTCCCACTCTCTCTCTTTTTCTCTCTCTTTCTTTAACTTATAGTATACTTATATAGATGTATTTTTAAATTTCGACGATCTTTGACAATTGGAATTCATTACATAGTCGAATACTTTTCATAGGATTCAAAATAATACCGTGAATTTTATTCTAATTAAAAAATGATAATAGTTTAATTAGAATTCTAATAAACTATGAGTTGTGCACATCTAGCTTGTAATATTTCCCATTATTACACGTTTGTTTTCTCCATGACTGCTTCTGTATATCATTCATGAATGTATTATGTATTATTAAGGGATGTTGAAAAAATATATTATATTTTTATCACGATAAAACAACAGATGAGTAGAATAAGACTTTTGAATGTCATTGTGTACGATTATGTTTAGGAATGTATAATTTATTATAATTGAATCAATTTTATTAACGTCTTTTGAAAATTCATTATTTTAAGAAAAAATCATCCATTTGCATCGCCATTTATATATATATATATATATATATATATATATATATATATAATATGTATATGAATATTAAGTAAGTGAGAAAAAAATCAATTTACTGTGAGTTCAAGTTTAATTTATCAAATACCTTACGCACGTTAACGCACCGCTACCTTTGGAATTTCTCATTGGCAATGAAATACAACGTGTTTCACCGGTGTTTTCTTCAGTTATTACGGCGACGTCGCCAATAAGAACCTTCAGTGGTAATCGTTCTCAGACGATCATAGATTTCCGAGTGACGAGCTATATTTACGCGCGATATTTTTTGTTTTTTTTTTTATTTTTTTATTTTTTGTATATATATATATATATATAATTTTTTTCTCCTTAAATATTCCTTCTTTCCAACGTAAACCCATTGGGTACGTAGCGCGTAAGAAACTACACGAACGTTTCTCATTAACGCACTTAAACAGGTGTCGTTGGTCATTAAAGAAACCTTCGAACGATCTTTTAAGGTAAACGAAACGTATCTGTTTGCACTTCCATATTCCCCATTAACGCCGATCCGTCAAGGTTCTCTCTTTCTTTAATGTAAGTGCGTAACTTCATGATCCAAAGTACGCGACTACTTACACTAATGCTCTTTGCATACCAATTCCGAAGCTATTGTAAATAATGATATACCTACATATGTCGAACATTACATCTGATGAATCGACGATCGGCGTAATCGGCGATTATTGAAATTTGTCTATTTCAATAATTATAGGATGTATCAATTAGAAAATTTATCTATTTCAATAATTACAAGGCGTATTAAAATATGACAGTTCGATTTGCCTTTAAACCTTTGAAAATGTAAATACGGGTACTTAGGTTGGTAGCACGAACTTGGTTACCTCTTGGTTACCAAGAAGTTACGCGGCATGTTCGACGCTTTCAAATGCATTCAAGGTGCGTCATATCGACGCATAAAGTATCGGACGTTACGATGACCAAGCTGGAACTCCCAGGAGCTCGGTTCATGACGTTAAACGTAAGACGTAAGTATGAACGTCCATATATATTTTGTCGTACGATTTGTTATAACCGTTTCTAAATAACAGGATAAAAGCTAGTTTAAAAGCTCGTATCGTATAATCGATTACTTATTAGTATTTAGAAAAGAGATCCGTTTATTTCGACGAGATCAAAATTTAACGTTGTCCGTCAAATTGCTATTATTGTTCTCGTTCACCCACGCCATAAGTATCTGAGTACCTTCCTTTTCGTTCTTTTTCTCTTTCTCTTTCTTTTTCGAGTGTACGCGCATCACCGGAAACATACCGCCCCCGCATCACCCGAGCAACATGTTAAAAAGTTAATACATACGAGAGTAACCGATCGAGAGCTCGTATAAGAAGTGAAACCTACGCGTGTGACGCACGTGCGCTCTTACTCGTCGTGCTCATCGAAAACAATTTCTTTCTTCTTTTAATGAAGTACATAATGAAAACAATAATGTAATGATACCTTTTTGATACTTCAATTTGTTATTTTTAATATCACATGATCATAGAAATTTCATTGAACTAATATATATATTTATTTATATTTATATATATAATATTAATATATATAATATAATATAATATTATGTATATATAAAATTAATATATATATATATATATATATATATATATATATACATTTGTAGAAATAATCGAGCCAAGTAACTGTACATTGAATTAATTAATATCAAAAGGAGTTTGGTAGAGAGAAAGTCAAGAAACTTTACTAACAAAAAAAAATAACTCTTATCAGTGTTATCTATTTTTATGGTTTTACAATACGGAAGGTTATTCAGCTCGTGGGATCGTCCTTTCTCCGTGGATTTGAAGTTACCATAGGTATAACAAGCACGTTCAATAGATTCAGGATTCGTGTCGAGTATACGAGCAAGCAATGGATTCTGATCGTAATTAAAAAAGAAAAGTCGATAAAATCATTGGAACGTAGCAAGCTTTGAATTGGTACCCTTGGTAGTTCGTGTTATCTAATATAAAACAATTTTAATAGCTACACTCGTTTCTAAAATAAATAAGCGGAACATTTTATTTCTTTGCGATCGTAGATAAAATCCTGGTATACGACAAATCATATCGACAACACTGAACACGGTATCTCTATGTATTCACCTCCTACGCTTTTATTCGAACCTCCTTTCCGATCGTCTTGCCATTGGTCAAGTTAAAAAATTCTCTTCTCTCTCTCTCTCTCACAATCTATCTTTCAATATAACGATTAATTAACCATTTGTTTACACTGATCGTATTAGTTTATATCGAACGTAAACAAATCGAGGTCGGCTAGTTATCATATTTTCTCCTTCACATGTTATATAAATTATATCAACCGAAGGTTGTCGACTATGTGCTAATGTGAGTATATGTTATCTTAAGTTTATTTCTTAATATATTTAAGACAAATATAGAAACTAAACTTTCTTTAGAAAAGTAAAAAAGGCGAGGCACAAAATCATTCGTGTAATAAATTCGTGATCACATTTAGCTGTACCAGTTAAGAATAATAATCATCGACGATCAAGTTGACTAAGTTTCCAAAAGGTCAGTAGCATATTATGTCCTTGATATCGATCGGATCGATTAAAAGTAATTAAAATTCTTAGCACGTTTTATCGTTTCGTAATCGTTTATTTATCGAAATAGTCAGTAGGTTAATCAATTGAATTTTATATCTCGCGAAATGTATACAAATGTATCTTTTTTTTTTTTGACAAGATCGAGTTCGTTTTCTTTTTATTTATAATTTTTATCCATAATTATTTCACAATGCAAAACGTAAGATAAGATGTCCATGAAAGATATAAAACAACGATGACGATGACGACGAATTTCGAGATCATGAAAGAGGGATGATAATCGAATTAATAGAAAAAGAAAGAAAAAAAAAACTTTCGAACGTTATATAGGACATTATACAGGACGAATTTCAAGATTATAGAAGAGATTTTCTATTAGCTCGATGATGAAAAAAAAAAAAAAAAAAAAAAAAAAAGAAAAAATAAAACTTAACGAACGTTATACAGGACGTTTAATAGTTGAATCGATCGATGGAAAAATGTTATCAAAATCTTTGATACAAAAGATAAGACGAAAAAGATGGTTGAAGTAAATTGAATGCTCACGGGTGAGTAATCGCGAGTTAGAAAATATACTAAGAAGGTTGCTGATCGTCGGAGGGGTGAAAAAGGTCTTGGGCGTGAACTCTATGGAGAGATAGGAGACTAGAAAGACGAGGATCGACGAGAGGGAGGAAAAAGGAGGGTCGTAGATCATACGGTGAGGCGGGAGCCACATAAAAGAGAGAAAGAGAGAGAAAGAGAGAGAGAGAGAGAGAGAGAGAGAGAGAGAGAAAGAAGAAACCAAGAGGGGGTAGACGTGGAAGAAGGAAGCCATGGAAAATAAGAGAAGCCGCATGGTTCAGCCTCGCTGGAATTTATTAGCGATCGTACATATAGATACACTGGCACATCGCAATAACACTTCTTCTAACAGGTTTTCTTGCCTTCGATAAAATCGTCGTAGGTCTCGTTGCGCTTTTTGCAACGCCCTGTACACACCTGCCCGTCACGCTCCTACCATCCCAAGATTCTCTTAATAACGCCGCTAATGGCGTCGAAAATTCTTTTTCCTCGCGGTGAAAATTAGGTTCACCTTCGGTTCTTCTCTTCATAAGTACTCAGTAATTTGCAATCAAGTGGAATTTTTTTTCTCTCTTTTTTCTTTCTTTTTTCTTTTTTTCCTTTACTTCTTCTTGAAGAGGATCCTTCAAGATCATCGATGTCCTTCGAGGGACGTCGTGAAGTGATACTTAAGTATGTATATATATATATATTATATATGTGAATGTACTTACGTCTTACCTTCTTCTTCATTTCTTTTCTTTTTTTCTTTTTCTACTTCTCTCTCTCTCTCTCTCTCTCTCTCTCTCTCTCTCTCTCTCTCGCTCTAAACATTCTCCGATAAAATCTTTGATAGAAAATGTCTAGATTGATAGCTTATCTCGTAGCTTATCTCTATATTAGTACTCCAGACTGATCAGAACTTTTTGAAAGATCCAACCGATGTTTTATTCAACTAGAATACATTTCCTTCGCGTGCAGTTACTATCAATGCACATTGCCATAATTCGAGTTGAACGGAGCCGAGTTTTAAATTTAACTCGTTCTAACGAGACATTACTTGGAGTTTTCACGTCCGAACGTTGACTGTGCCAAGAGACGAACATTTTCTTGGAGCGAACATTTTTTATAATTATTATGCGCAAGGTCGTCTCTTAAAGCGTTTAACAACGATATAAAAGGGAGGGACGTCGTGAACGAGGTCAGAGTCGTCGCCATCTTTGTCGTCTTCGACTTCTTCGTCGTCGTCGTCGTCGTCGTCATTGTCGTCGATCTCTCGTTCATTGTTTCGCGTACTTAGTTTTTCTTTATACGTGCGATCAACTTGCCTTTTCTTTTTTCTTTTCTCTTTTCTTTTCTTTTTTTTTCTTTTCTTTCCTTTTGCCGCAGCTAGGAGGTTGATAATTATTATCGAATCGCCAAAGAGAAGGATGACTTGTGAGGTCAAATCGAAGGACTCTTAGTACAGCAAAGGAGATATAGCGTTAGCGAAGCAAAGAGATTCGATAAAGATATATCCGGTCGTTGCCTTATCGATACGTCCTTCGAAATAATCGAACTCACCATCGACCTTTTATTCTCCTCGTTCACACTTTCCACGCTTCGGGGGACTTCGAGGAAAGAAATTCTCCAGTGAAAAATGAAAAGACTATCTTTCGTTATAGCTAAGGTATTTAGTTATTTTACAAGTTAGAGAAATGAAATAAAAAAAAAAAAAAAAAAAAAAAAGAGAAAAAAGGAAAGGAAAAAAGGAAGAAAGTCATTTTTATTTCTCACAAGATTTCGTCTCGTAGCATCGAATTGATTAGTAGTAAGAAATTATTCTCGATCAGAGGCATTAAGAATGACAGTCGTCTATTTTCTTGCATTAGTTGTTCTCAAGAATATTGTCAAATTTTGAATTGATTACAGGAGCAACTTTGACAATTTTCACTATCAGATGATTGTTAGTATATTCATCGAGTAGTTTATTATCAGATAAAATTCTCAGTGTTTAATGGAAATTCGTCTATGTTCCTTTTCCTTGTCTGTTCTTCTATTTCTTTTGGGATAAGTGCGAAATAACGACTATAGTTGAATTTACTTCATATATTGTTATTATTATTAATTCGAAAGTCTGTCTCATATTTTCTTTGCAGTCATTTTCATGCTACTAATCTCAGAATACGAAATTGATTCGTATTTTTGAGAGCTCTTTGATAGTAAAATTTTTTTTATTTATGTTTAAGAACATGTCACGATGTAATTGCTCTCAGGTAGTTGAATCATGCTCTCAGATAGTTGAATGATACTCTCAGATAGTTGAACCATACTCTCAGATAGTTACTCTTAAATGCAATATCCACTAGCAAGAAATACTCTCGCGATAATTTTACTCTCAAATAGATAACTGACTAAACTGATTCATATTTTTGAGAGAATTCTCCGATAGTAATATTCTTCTCTCTCCATTTGAGAATATTCCAAGACGTATTTTTATTTGCTCTTAGATAGTTGAATCATGCTCTCAGATAATTGAACCATTCTCTCAGATAATTTAACCATTCTCTCAGATAATAAAACCATATTCTCAGATAGTTGAACTATGTTCTTAAATAATTATTTTTAGAAGTATTATCCGCTAGTAAGAAATACTTTCAATGATTATACTTTCAAATGGACTTTAAGATTTGTTTTTTATATTCGATAAAATGTCTCACCTCTACTCTCAAGAGACTTTTATCTACACGAAAGTATTTCACGAGAAAGAAAAAAGAAAACAGAAAAAGAAACAGAAAAGTGAAACAGAAAAAAGATAAAAAGAAAAAGAGGGAAAAAAAAAGAGATCGTTATAAGACGTTCACCCGGCGTAAAATTTTGTGCTAAGAAAAACATTGAAAGAGATTTATAGTACATATACTCACACACACATACACGTTGCCCGTTCTAAAAGAAAGCGCATGTTACTTCCTTTTAAAATATTATATCCGCTCTGAAATTATGTTTAGCGACAAGACAATCGTATATCTAAGTAGTTACAGTTATTTCTATCCTGCTTGAAAATTGTTCTATTCATTCCGCATCATATCATTTGTGCTTACGCTCTTTAATTAACGACGATATCTCGCCGCTAATAACCTTGCTTTTCTCCGTTAGAAATAATTTTATTTAAGCTAATTATGAGGTTACATATCGGCGCCTAAGAATTGATAGCATTTAAGAAAATTATTGAGAATTCTTTTTTTGCAAAAAAGGTAATAAAATAAAATTGAAAAATCAATTATTTCACCTTGTTTCTTGATATATTATTTATATAAAAAATTTTTATATATTCAATTCTATTACAATTTACAGTCGTGTCGATCTTAACTTCCAGTGTAGAAACACAAAATTATTAAAATTCCAGTACTGTCTTGTAAAATAATGTTGCATTAAAAATTGGATCGTTATTTTTTTTTTAAATTTTATTTTTTTACCTTTTCCCAATAAATTTAGAAGTTTAAATTTGAAACGAAAAATTGTCACTCCTCTTTTTTCCAAATTTTAATTTTGGACATTATTTTACAAAACAATACTACAATTTTAATAATTTTGTGTTTCTACAGAAAAATTTCGTACAAGCGCTTGACACGGTTGCAAATTACATAGCTTGTATGTAATCAAGTTGAATGGACAAAATTTTTTTTATACAAATAAAATGTCAGTAACAACTAATAACGTCGAATTATTAATTTTCCAATTTATTTTATTTCCTTGCTGAAAAAAAATTTCCAAAATATATCAATTTCTCGGTGACAGGAAACGTACTTACTTAAGCAAAGATATTTGTATTGTACGTTTGTAAATAATATACAAAACATTTTTTTACAAGTTTTAGAACGAAAAAAGAACATTAAATGTTCAAATCAAATTTTGATTCTTCTCGAATGGAAACTTTTCATTCATCCACATCGATCGAGGATTGTCGTTTGTTTTTTAATGAAAATCGGTTTGCCGTTTGATTTATGAGGATGCAGAAGAGAACCAGAGCTATGTAGCTCCATAGCTCCGTTTGCGTCGTTAACGACTAATCGAACGGAACCACAGGGTATTCATGCTTCATCGTTACTCTCACAGGAGATTGAAATGGTCCGTACGAACTGGAGGATGACTGATGTTAGTGAAGCGAAACCGATCGTAATTATGTTAAAATTGGATCGAACGAGAATCGATCTTTTTTTATTTTTGTTGTACCGCGAAAGATACATTTTATAGCAGGTATTAGCGATTCTCTTAGTATTAATATAAATTGCAATGGGATACGTAGGAAAATATAGATGAAAGATTAGAAGAAAATCGAACGCCGGTATATAAAGAAAGGATTTCTTTAAACTCGGAATAAATTCCCCCGTGGAGCAACTTGTACTGGAATTGACAACAAAGTTCGTGACTATTAAACGGTGATAGATCACTCGGCGAGTAAGTATCAATACGGCCTCTTACCAGTATCTCTGTTTCTCTCTCTCTCTCTCTCTCTCTCTCTCTCTCTCTCTCTCTGTTTCTCTTTCTCTCTCCCTCTCTTTCTCTTTCTCTCTCTGTCACGACGAGGAACAAGTACCACGACTTGTATCGTGTGCGAGCTATTGGAAGCTCGGTTTTCGTCGTTTATTCGATCGCCCATAAGTCCTTCGACAAGGTGCGTTCCATTCGTAAAAGAAATCTCGTTTAATATTTATTACTCGGTAATAATAATATTTTTAATTTATAAAAAGAAATCTTTAATATTTATAATCGATGATGATAATAATTATTACCGAGACAATATTAACTTTATTCAATATTATTAAACAAATAATATATGTACGTATTTTGCTTTGAATTATTTTAAATAAAATGATAAGATCATGAGTAAATCGTAAATTACGTTAAATACTTTATGGTCGAAAAATAGAACGGCTATATAGAAAATTTCTTCTTAATGGCTACGAAACTGGTTAATCCTGAATTAATCGTGAGTTTGAATCGCAAGACCGACTTCACTGCCAGATGAGTGGCGACTCTCGCGATTTCCGTTAATGGCGAATCATCCAATTAGAAGGTTCGAAGATAACGAAAGGCCCCGTTTAACTCCCGACAGAAGACGGATTGGATTCTCTGATTTTAGGTACCACGTATTCCAAGTAGTAAACGTGAGATTATCAGAACTTTTCTGTTGGAGCGTTTAACGCACGGTATACCCTTCGAGGAAGCTAACGAGCATCGAACGAAGTCCTTAATTGCGGTTAAAGAGTTGCGTGCGTTCATGGTAACCTTGAAAGCTTGGAACGCGACAGCACGTTTTCTCTTTTAAATTCGAAGAAGACTTGAAACTAAATTAGCGATCTTTCCTAGGTCTTTTTTTATTTGTCGTTGCTCTAGTTTCTCTTTTTTTTTTCTTTTTCTTTTCTTTTTTCCTATTTACTTTCGAACCGAGATGATCGTTGGATTTCCCAGTTATGGTTTGAGGAAGAGCGAATGAAAGAACGTGCACTCGATATCAGTTCATCTCCTTTTAATCACGAGCTCGCGTTCGGCCTCCAAAGCTGGCCCAGTCGTGCTAGAAAGTGAACGAGATAAATAAAAGATGAGAGAGAGAGAGAGAGAAAAAAAGTGAGAGTGAGAGAGAGCGAGAGAGAGAGAGAGAGAGAGAGAGAGAAAGTAAGAGTGAGAGAGAGAAAAAAAGAGAGAGAGAGGGAGGGAAGGTTGAAAAGAAGGAGAGAAAGAACCACGACTCGACTCATCCGTTGCACAATGCACCATCATTTGTCTTGGCAAGTTCGTTTATTTGGCGCTTATTAATTTCAACAACGAGGCAACCTGTGCGAAAGGCACACAGCATGATAAAACGTTCCACCAAGGAACGTCCGGAACGCTTGTATTTTGCTTTTGGCCCGATCATATTGCCTCTTTTACCAACACTAAAACGCTAATACTTTCCTTGGTTGCAGTAGAGACAACGACCGCCCACGTATTGAAATTGTTCCTTCGTAGTTCGAGATAAGAATTATTTTAAGTTATCCTTGCTGACGATAATAAATGACAAATTTATTTTACGAAACAGGATGAGATTAAACGATCAACGAACTTTACTTGCAAGTAGTAATGATCATGAGTGATTGATGAGTTTTGGAGGAATACATTGCCAAGTTCGAATCTCGCAAGAAAGGAAGATGAAAAGAAAGAGAGAGAGAGAGAGAGAGAGAGGGAGAGAGAGAGAGAGAGATAGAGAGAAAGAAAGAGAGAGAGAGAGAGAGAAGAAAAAAAGAAAAGAAAAAAGATTCGCGGACCTGTCTGCTTGTTATTGATGATAGAATTCTTTGAACTTTAAAGCGTATGATCAAATTTACCGTTCTTCATTAGTCACTCGCTAAGTACTTACTCGTGTTGTATTCGTTGGAATAATCGTAGAGTTGAGTTCAAATCAAAGGTCCAGACTCTTTCTTATTCTCGGACATTGCCTTCGTACACCTGCTCGTTATTTCCTCTCCGTTTCTTTGCAAGCAACAATGGCGTCATACACCGACCCTTCCATTTCTCCCCGATCATCCTGTACCAGTCTTTTATTTATCTCTTTTTTCTTTTGTTTCTTTTGTTTCTTTTTCTTTTGTAACTTTTTGTTTCCTTTTTTTCTCTTTTGTTCTTTTTATTCTTATTTGTTCTTTTTTTTTTTTTTTTCTTTTTTCTTTTTCTTGTACTTCGATCTCGAGAACGTTTCTCTCTCGTTGGGGTTCTTGGAGCGAAAGAACACGTTAACGAAGGGGCCCGATTAAAGGGCTCAGCAAAGAAAAATGTCCTGCCTTGAGGGCCATTATTTGATACTTCGTTATCCTTCCCTCTCTCTCTCTCTCTCTCTCATTTTTTTTCTTTCTTTTTCTTTACTTCTTCGAATACAATTAGCTATGAATTTGGAAACATGCAGAGAAATGAATTTATACAGAATTCGATTTATCTCGAATTAAGTATTTCTTTAAGTATTTATTTAACATTCTCGGTGTCGAAAAATTGATTTAGGAAATTAAAAATTTTTTTTTTTTTCAAGAGGAGAGTAATATAAATTTAAAGGATCAATAATACCACGTTGTTCTTTAATGTTTTGTTTATATACAAACATTTTGTACATATTCAATTTTGTTACGTATAGACTGAATAATCTGCAGCTGCGTCGATCTTTGCACGAAAATTCAAATCTTAATTTCTTGCGTAGAAACGCAAAATTATTAAGATTCTAGTACTGTAAAATAATGTGAAATAATGTTAATTAATATTGACTCGTTTTTTCTTTAGTTTTAATTTTTAATATTTTTTCAATAATTTTGAAAGTCTATATCTTAGACGAAAAATTGACAATTTTTTTTTTTCAAAATGGCCTAATTTTCTTATTTCTCACCAAATTTGAAAATTGGTTACAAGCTTTAGTTCCAAACTAAGGTTACTCAGCTTCAACATTATTTTACGAGACAATAATTTTAATAATTTGTATTACTATAGGAAATTAGGGTGCTGAATTTTCATACCACTTGTACCATTTCGAGCCCACATGTTATCGAATCAAAGGGAAAAAATTTTGTTATATAAATAAAACGACAATTATCAACGTCGAATAATCGATTTTAAAATTTATTTTACTCCATTTTTGAAAAAAAAAGAAAAAGAAAACAAAAGAAATTTCCAAAATACGTCAATTTTTTAACATCAAGAACCTCAATAATCTTTTAAGTGCATAGATATATATATATATAATAGGTAGATATGTATGTATCTATTTTCCTGTTGGAAGTTGCGTACAAAGTTACGACGTCTCTCTCCGCGGGTAAGCCGAGTCGAGTGAAACGTTCAGCCAGATTATTATTCAATAACGATCCAACAGAAACGACGTCGTTCGCTCCTACGAACGATAACTGCAAAGGTAAAACGATGCGTGTCTTCAAAAGGGACACGTACCAAAAATGTGATCAAAGTATTCGCTCGTGCTGAGCTATAGTATTATACAGCTTTGTAAAGGTAACTCTAGTGAGCCTTTAGATAATCCTCGCAGGTGGTTAGGGCACAGTTACCACATAGATACGTTATCGCTTTTTCACCTGCTATCAAGTGTCAACGTTTAATCCCGTGACACATGGAGCAAGGGCTACTTGATATTTTCTTTTCCTTGTCTTTTTTCTCCCTCTTTTTTTTTTCCTATAAACTTTCCCTTATCGCTTCATTTTCATTGGCGTCGAATTAAAAAAAATTTGTTTATAAAGTTAATAATTCTCATTTATTTTTTTCTGAATGATAAATTATTTTTCTTTACCGGATACTCGGGAAGATGGAGATAACCATCTACGTTTTTTCTTTTTCTTTTTTACTCGTTTTCTACTTTTCAATAGAACGGAAAATACCATTGTATTTTGTTGTCTTTTTAAAACGTATGCATATGTTAATAATTATTAGGTAGATAAGTGGACATTTTTTTTGTATTACATCAATGAACATAAATGCTGAGTAATTATTTTTCTTAGATACGAATAGATTGTAAAAACCCATTTGCGTTTTCTTTTTTCTTTTCTTTTTTTTTATACCGCGTTTTTCTTCTTTTCAATAGAACGGAAAGTATCGTTCGTTATTTAAAGTAAAAACTTTTTAAAACCGATCTTTTTAAAACCGATATAAATATAATAATACATTGTTCTCCGTTTAATGTTATCCGAGTAAAAGTTCCAAGTAATTATTTTTCCGAGTATTCCGAGTTGATTGGAGAAAATGCGTATTTGTGCGTATTATCTACACGTTTCTTAAGCTTTTTCAATAGGAAACGAAGAGAGTACCGAGAAATTTTCAAACGGGTCACCGAGAAAAAGAAAAAAAAAGACAATGTCGGCGCCTCTGTTCTTCCCACCTCGACGTGTTCACCGTTTCTCTTCCGAGGTAACAAACCCGTCTCTCGATTGTATTTCCAGTTGCTGTAGGTAGCGCGTGAAGGAACGAAAGAGAGAGAAAGAGAAAAAGAGAAAAAGAGAGAGGACAGACAGACAGATAACAGAGAGAGAGAGAGAGAGAGAAAGAAAAGGAAAGAGAGAATGCCACTCGCGGATATATCACTGCATTAGAGTATATTTCTTCGCGAGAAGAATAAGAAGAAGAAGAAGAAGAAGAAGAAAAGAGGAGGCGAGGAGGAGGGGAAGAGGAGGAGAACCATGTAAACTTTTATTATTGCCGACGCACGCATACAATTCCCTTTTACCTATTCGCACGCTCGCTCTCGCGCTCGCGTGCACGCCTTTTACGATAATCGAACGCGGCAGATACCTACACCCTTCCTCTCCTCCCTACATCCTCCCCATATTCCCCCCGGCAATGCGACTTTGAAAACAGTCCGCTCTTCTCCACGGCAATACCGTCGATAGGACGGACTCAAGTATGCATCGAGAGGAAAATTTGCTATGGAATTCTTCTATGAATCCTTCCGTGTAAATAACTTGCAATGATATGCGATAACGTAAGATAAAGGATAAACGTTTAAACGATAACGACATCCAATTTGTCGAGGATTTCCTATAATAATATCTCGAATTATATCGTAGGATGGGCTATTAATTTTGTCGGGGTTATCTTTTCTGTCTCACGATCGACGATTTGTCGATTGACAAACAAAAAAATGAAAAAATAAATAAATAAAATGAAGAAATAAATAAAGAAGGATTCAACCGTATAGATTGTTACGCCTGATCACGCACATATCATAAAAGTTGATCTCCCTTGTTATATATATGTTGGCTTCTATATCGAAAGATATGATATAAGCAAAGAAAGTTCAGGACCTTTCTTCTTAGGTAAACCTTTCGAAGGGTTGCTGGAACGAGCTCTTCTACGGCTGCGGTTCGACTCGCCGATAAAATTTTATTACCTCAGCGTCGCCTATTAATCTCGTCCGCAATATTCTAGCTCATTACGATAACCCTAGCACGATGGTGGGTCTCCTTTGGTAGTACCTATAACTCCGACGATGGTCGAACCCTAGTCTAACTACACTTGTAGTTATCTACACGGTGTATCAAATAATTTCTAATCGTATTTCGACATTATCAATTTATTACGATATATTATTTCGATCGATTATATTGTAAATTTAAAAAAAAAATATAATTTCAAGGTGTCGATGTCCATAATGAAATTATTTATATTGACGATTCATTTTTATATCATTGAACCATACCGTTTTCGTCGTCAAACGGTAATATGAAATGTACACCCGGTATATATCGCATGTATACCTTCTATACCTCGCGTAGTTCTACGACATAGCGTACATAGTTGTATTATATATTGCGCAGCATATCTCGCGGCCAGGGGAACGATCCGTGATCCTCGAATGATCGCGGCGCGCGATCGCATAATGATGCTGTCCGGGAGCGAGGGCAAAGATGGAAGAGGACGGAGCGAAACGGATAATGTGCGCGTATCGTACCGATCTCGGTAATACCCTTTAACGTAATAATTCGAAATGATGTACAAATGTACAATGTCTTCTTGTGGTTATGCTGATCGTGATTTTGTACTCTAGGTATACGTACGTATATGTGTGTGTGTATGTGTGAATGTGTACACACATACACACACATATATATATAATATATGTATATGTATATATGTGTGTATGTATGTGTGTGTGTGTGTGTGTGTGTGTGTGTGTGTCTTCATTTTATCTAAGACTTTAGACTTGTTTAAAATGGATTTGTATGAACAGAAATATCATATTGGATTGTTCAATAAGTTTGTGCCAATTATTTATTATATTGAATGAGACAAAAGATTGTAAATTGGAAAACTAAATTAAAAAAAAAAAAATTTATGAATATTCGATCATAAATGTCTCTTTTGAATATGTGCAAAATTAATAATAGTTGTTAATATCTTTGTTTGAATATATGCAAACCACATGAATAATGATTGTTAGAGTATCGTTGACACATGTACGTTAAATATGTCTTAATCCTTTGCACTCATCTGTCCCCTCTCGTGAAACATCGTAATTCTAGCATATCACTCGGATGTCCCCTCTTATGAGACATTAAATTTGATTAGTGATTACAGCTAATTGAGTTATTTCAGCGCAACTTTTTGAGACATGCATGCTTCCCTGAAGTTTTCTCTTGAAATGGCACAAGAAATCAAATCAAAATATAGTAAAATTACTAAGATATATACAAAGAAATGTCAGCGAGTTTTGTCGTACGAGAACGCGATAAGATTGCTCACGACGATCCGACTACTTCAAAGGCATTACTTGAAAAAAGCGATATGACAAGATTTAGAAGAAAGGTCGGTAAACAAACATAGCATGCACTGTATAGTGAGATTTATAATCATTGACCGGTTGAGAGGTGATTTTCGTGAATTGAGAACGCGTCCATCCACATCTTCTGCGAACAATAGATTAGACAATAAACTACATATTCCTGATGTGGGACAAAGAAAACGAGATTGTATTGTTTGAGATTGTATTCTGATAGGAAAACACCTGGTTGACAGACGTCAAACAACATATTATTGTCAAACGTGCAATAATCAGTCTGCAATGCATTTTGGGGAGTGTTTTAGAGTTTATCACTCTGTACAAAATTATAAAAAATAAAACATTGATTTTTTTGCAAATATACATTTCTCGATTTCAACCAATTCATATAAGTCCAATATCATTATAATATGTTAGTTAGTTCCAAAATTATACTAAATAATAGGAGGGTCTGTAAATGCACGATTCTGCCACAAAGTAGCGTCGAGTAACTGGTAGCCAACGTTCAGAATGGTTCCGATTGCAAAGGGTTAATTTATGTAGAGGTAGCATCTATTATATGTAAGGCGAAAAAGTGATACGAACTTTCTGGATAATTCGATATTTAAAAATAATGATTTTTACAATAATAATAAATAGATAGTTTCATTCTTCGACAATCTTATCAAAAATACCCGGTAGCGAATACATTATTGGTCATAAATTTTGTTGTCATTAGCATCGTATAAGTATTTGAACTATTTGTACACATATACATATACATATACATATATATATATACAATATATATATATATATATATATATATATATATATATATATATATATATAGTATATGTTAGATAGGCGAAAGTCGAGCAACCATGATAAAGTAACCATTAAAGTACTTATTTTCGTCGTGACCAAGTGTCGATTTCCTGTATCATTGTCACAACTTATCGTATGTACTTCACACATATAAACACGTGTACATGTAAACACATACACATGAACCTACATACAAACCTACAACACCTAACACGAATGTATGCAAAAGACATATATACTTAAATAGTTACGGTCTTCACGTAAGATCCATGGATCCTCCAGGAGATCGATATCCACTATATATTTTGTAAGAATGCGCTCGCGAGCGCATGTTCTTCCTACCGGCATTATTATACGCGATCGTGCACGACGATCTCTTTCGGATCGGTAAGATACAATGCACAATGCAAAAGCTAACTGTATCCGTTACGTGTATCCAGACTTCCCTTTTATTTATTCCTTTTTTCTTTCTTTCTTTCTTTCTTTTTTCTTTTTTTTTTGTTTCTTACCTCTTGGCTTCACATCCGCGTTATTACCACGAGTTAAGTACTTACGATCGCTGTGATAAATCGTTTCGATCGTTCTTTATCGTTAGATCGATAGAATTTTCCCTTTACTTTCAACCGGATTTTATCGATTAGACATAGATATTAAATTTCTTTTCGTCTAGTCGAATGTCTTTCTTTTTTTCGTATTGTTAATTAATTGTTTTGGAATTAATCCTCTGCTAATTTAATTTTTATTCGTGTCTATAAAAAAAGTTAGATAATATAATATTAGAAATTTTATAGAATACGTAGAGGTATTACTCGTCCTAGTATAATTATATTCTCATTATATATATATATACTTTCTATTTACTTACACTATATTATAATTATACTATATCAATATTATAAATATAAATCGTAATAGAAAAATAGAAAAAAATTTTTGGATATCAAGTGATAATTAATTTTGCAGTGACAAAATGAAAAAAATTTTTTAAATTACAGATACACATACGTATGCAGGTAATTTGAATATTGCGAATTTGGTATTGTACAGGATTAAAATTAAAACTGATGATCTATTTTTATCACAATCTGTCAATTCGGCAGGGACATGAAAAAAGAAACATTATTTATTATTACTTTTAATTTATTCAATTTTGCAATGGTAACTAAACAGAAACAAATGTTAGTTAACAATAACTCTCTAATAATCATGATTTCGACAATTATAAATAAAGCTCATCACATAACTTTGATATATAAGTCTAAAGAAATTAACTTTTAAAGAGCCCATTTATCATATGTTTCTTAGATCTTATTCTCTTATTCTGTTATTTTTTTAAATAGAATAAAGGTCGTAAGTACGTTGAGAAGTAAAGAGAGAAAGCGGTGAAAGTCGAGTGAGAATGTTGCGTTTCATCGATAACTAATGTCTCAAAGATATCATTGAAATCGAAAATGCCGAAGAAGAAGAGTAAGTAAAGATTACTTCCTTGAGAATATAAATTTTAATCTAAAAATAGGGGGTCAAAATACGTAGGTGCTACGTATACGAACGCATTTATCGATTATCGATCGAGAAATCGATAGTGATTGTTCGCATGATCGTTCGCACGATCGAGGATAATGATGGCTCGCACACCAAATAACAGGTGGGATTGTGTTTTATAGTATCGTATCATACCGACTATAAAGAGAGAAAAGGTTAATAGCCGCGAAGTATAATAATAATAATAATAATAATAATAATAATAATAATAATAATAATAATAATAATAATAACAATAATAATAAAAAATAATAGTAATAATAATAATAATAATAATTTTCTTTTTCATTCTTGTTATGAATTCGGTCGAACTTGTATGTATGTAGGTTGAATTCATAGAGCTGTATAGAAAAATTGTTGATATAATAGCCAGTCGTCGTGTATTTATAGGTTATGAATGTGTGTGTATGTGTGTATGTGTATGTGCATGTGTATGTGTATCTACGAATCCCACTCGTTACTGACAACTTAGAAGGCTGCGTGCGCGTTACTCGTTATTCAGGCGTGCGTGTACTTAATATTTACGAGAAATGCTTCGTGCTTGCGTATTTATGAAAGAGACACATTGTGTACACGTGGAACCTGTATCTAAGTAATTTCTCATTGTTTCACTCCTTTCATTATATATTTCTTTTTTCTATTTTTTCTTTTCTTCTTTTTTCTTTTTTTTTTTTTTTTATTTTGATCCTAATATATATATATATATATATATATATATATATATATATATATATATATACCCTTTATTATCTCTTCGTGAAAATTTTTTAATGAGATTGAAGAACCCTCCTCCCGCCCCTTATAAAAAAAAAAAAAAGAAGAAAAAGATACAACTGAAAAATTATTTTAGATAGGCAGCTCGATACGGTACAGCACGTTCTCTGCTAGCTGAGTAATAACTCTTTAGGATAATTCAAGAAGAAAGAGAGAGTTTGAAAACATAAGCAATGTCCTGTACATATCGCTACATATATCCCCGACCATATTTACCGTGCGTGTATCTTTCATGGCCGATGTCTATGACGAACGACTCGCGATCTGGCGATTCACCGGTCTCTCCTTCTCGAGTCCTCTAAGTCCTTCTGCTCTGGAGAACACGCGACAATGCTCACCGGCGGGCAAGTGGAATACAAGTACGAGCGATCGATTCAGAAAATATTCTTCCTTTGGTACATGCCCCGCGTTCTTAGATTTATATTTTACATGGCTCTCGTAAAATCATCTCTTTTCTTCGTTTACGACGATCCACTTTTCGTCGTCCTTTTAATATTCCTCTTTCTTTTTTTTTCTTCTTTTTTTTTTGCTTTACTCTTCTCTATTTTCTTTTTATTTATTTATTTATTTATTTTGCTTCGTTCATTTTCTTTTCTCGATATATCGCAGGTCGATTTGTGTATTTACGCGAAGTGGAAAGATTAAAACTTGCATATTATATTTCGAACTATCGAAATCACGTACGATGAAATTAGAATTAAAATTATCGAATTTGTTAAAAAAAATGATGATCAAGAAACTTTTTTATTTTTATAATTATCGATATCAATAATTATCAGAGAGTTTTTAATCGTAATCTATTTTTGTCTACTTATTATTGTCAAAGTTAAAAATAAGAATAATAATAATAAAAAAAAAAAAAAAAGGAAAAAAAAATAATTGTTTAAAAGAATGTTAATCAAAAGAGAAAGATAGGCGTTTGACGATACGTACAATAATAAAATGAAGAGCGAAAAGAAAACGTTTCTGTTGAATTACAGATTATTTTCGTTCGAATCTCATTGGCGTTGCCGGAACTCTGGTCCGTCGAAAAATACAACGATCGTGGCAAAAACCGGATGCCGATCGTACGCATGCAGATGTTCGGAGAAGCCGATGTAACGGTTCACCATTGGGGCCTTCTCTCGCATTCTCTTTTTCTTCGTCAGTCGTTCCTTATCCATCGTTGGGATTTTAAATCGAACCTTGCGGTATTCGAAGGAGGATACGCTTAAATGAGAAACGTACCAAGTTTTTTTTTTTTTTTTTCCATGAGACGTATGGAAAAAACGTTAATTAAAGACGTACCGCTATTCATGGAAGAAAAATTTAATCCGTTATGTTAAAAAGCACATCGTTAATCTCGAAATAAAAAAAAAATAAAAAAAAAAAAAAGAAATGAAAAGAAAAAAGAAAAATAAATAAATAAATAAAAGTAAATATAAGAAATCGCACCGAACAAATCCGAAACGTTCTTCCAGATTTAAGAATTTCTTTACAATTTCGTAAAATATTTTTGTCAGCCACTCATCATCATCATCATCATCATCATCATCATCATCATCATCATCATCATCATCATCATCATCATCATCATTGTTGTCGTCATCGTTGTTGTCGTCATCGTTGTTGTCGTTATCGTTGTCGTGCGACGTTAAATCGATCGATTGTCGATCATTTTCAGTAACTATGACTTTTTCAAATAAAAATTATTCTTCAAGATTATGACATTCTACGGAAAGCTTATTAAAATATTCATATAATTTAAACAAAACTCTAGTTTCTCTAGTTCTTCTATGTCCACTTAAATATGACTTAAGTATATACAACTAATATGAATTTACCTTTCTTTCTTTTAAATAACTATGATTTTTTTCAATTGCAAATTACTTTTTAATATTATAACATATTCTATAACTACTTGATTACAATATTAATATAATGTCGGTATACAAAACTCTAATTTCTTTAGTTCTTCTACGTCGACTTAATATGACTTAAGTGTATACTGTATTATACAACTAAATGTTGCATAATACTACTTTTTTTTTTTTTAAATAACTATAATTCTTTTCAAAACCAGTTACTTTTTAATACAATTATATATTCTATAGGTAGTTCATCACAATATTAATATAATGTCGATACACAAAACTTTAGTTTACTTTTTCTTTCAAATAACTATAATTTTTGTCAATGCAAATTATTTTTTGATACTATTAGATATTTTATAGAGAATTTATTACAATATTCATGTAATGTCAACACGCAAAACTTTAATTTACTTTTTTTTTCAAATAATTATAATTTTTTTCAACACGAATTATTTTTTAATACTATTACATATTCTATAGGGAGTTCATTACAATATCTATATAATCTCAACACACAAGGCTCTAGTTTCTCTTCCTCCTATACGTGTCCACCTAACATGTACTATATGTACTATATACATCTGATTGAGAGTTAATTTTTTTTTCTTCATCTGATACACGATACGGCATGGTATATGTATTCGTAGAGAGAGAGAGAGAGAGAGAAAGAGAAAGAGAGAGAGAGAGAAAGAGAGAAAGAAAGAGAGAGAGAGAAAGAGAGAAAGAAAGAGAGAGAGAGAGAGGGAGAGAAAGAGAGAAAGAGAGACAAACAGACAGACAGAGAGAGAGAGAGAGAGAGAGGGAGAGAAAGAGAGAAAGAGAGACAAACAGACAGACAGAGAGAGAGAGAGAGAGAGAGAGAGAGAGAGAGCTCGATGTATGTACCTTCCTCAGAGGAGCTTTAATCAGATCCCACGAGTCTCATCCGGTGCAACGTATAGGAACATAGTTCTCCTCTTTTCTTTTTGCTACTCGTAGTCGTCCTCGGATTAAGCGAATATTCGAGCAGGTTCGAGTAATCGGTTTGCATGAGTACAGAAAAAGAGAGAAACAAAAAGAGAAAGAGAGAGAAAGAGCGACAGAGAAAGATTCTCTCGCCTTAAGGCAAATCCAAAAGGAAAAGACGAAAGGGGGAACGGGAAGCTGCGAATGCGATGCACAGCATTGCATCGCGACGAGCGATGCACCGTTACGTGACTCCGGCCGATCCGTACGTTCGCACGAGAAGAGGAGAGCAAAGTATCGACCGGCAGTCTTATAAAACGCTCGGCCGTTTTCTTCTTTTCATATGTGATAAAAAAGAAAGAAATAAAGAAGACATTATGTTCGAATATTTCCTTTTTTCTTTTTCTTTTCTTTTCTTTTTTCTTTTTCTTTTTTTTTTTTTTCTTTTTTCTTTTCTCATTTTTCTTTATTTCGAGTTCATTTTACTTAGAATGATTGATTATATACGATCGGTCAAGTATGAAATACAAATATACGAGTCACCCTATATATACAAGGTGTCCTGTTTATCTTGAGAATATTTCGATTGTGACGGATTGATTCTAATATAACAACTGTTTTTATAGATTTGTTTGTTTTTATAGATTGGTTTGAAGGGACTTATATTGTGCCAATTATTTCGTTGAAGATCAAATAATGGAGGAAAATTCCAAATTAAATTCATTTTTTTTAATGTAATTAGATATCTTGTTTTTCATTGTTGAATGGAACTTGTAAAGACGAATTCAACGACGTGTCATATGAGATCATTTATTATTATGAATTAATTTGAGAAACATAAAGTATGATAAAAGTTCTTGTTAAAAGTTCTTGCTTTATTTACAGTGTTATATTGTATTATATTCTTATGTACGTCATATGATAAGATAGATATTCGTATAATTAACAAATATAATGTACTTACTATATATTATTAATAATAATGAAAATAAAAATGTTTAAAGTTAAAAGAAATTTAATGTGTTTTCTATTAAATCCTACTATTACTTTCTTTGTTCAAAAAAACAGCTTTTTTAATTCAAATTTTGAACAAAATGAACATTTTTTCCACAAATAGAATTTTGTATAAGTATTACAAGATGCGGAAAAATATGGCACAGGAGATTATTTTACTTCTTGATAAGTTATATAAATCAATTTGCGGAAAAAATTTCCGCTTTGTTCAGAATTAACAATTTTAATAGGCGAATATAACTTATAAGGAATTGCTATGATTTTGCATGCTACAACTTTTCGCATCATGTGATACAACATTCGATTTGTGGAAAAAACTTTTGCTTTATTTAAAATGTGAAATTTCGAATAGGACAGCATAATTCACTAGAAGGTGACACAATTTCTCGAGCCCACATCTTTTCATATTATATGATTCTTATATAAATTTCGATTTGCGATAAAATTTTCCAGAATTTTAATTATTAAACAGGAGAATGTAACCTATTAGGAGGTGGTACGATTCAACGTGTCATCTTCTTAGATATCCTGTGATCCTGATATAAATCTCAATTTATGAGGAAAATTTCCGCATTATTCAAAAGTTGATATTTTGAATACGACAGCATAATTTAATAGGAAGTGGCATGATTTTATATGCCATCTCTTCCTGATTTATGTAATCCTGATAGAGAGCGGAAAAACTTTTTGTCTTTTTGAATGTGAAGAATTTGAAATTGGAAAGACAATTTTTTGGATAAGGAAAATAATAGTAGGATTTGATGAAGAACGCATTGGATTTCTTTTCATGTTAATTTTTATTTTATTGTTTATTAGCAATACGTAGTAAATACATTATATTTGATAATTGTACAAATATTAATTTTATCTTATAAATGACGCTTTAATGTAATACAATATAATATTATATAGTACAATATAATGCAATATAAACAATATAATATAATATAATACAATGTGATGCAATATAATACTGTATAATACCATATAATACAATATGATATTATAATATAATACTGCTACAAAATAATACTGCTGTAAACAAAGGCTGAAATTTTTATCTTTCAAATTATTGATTAAAATGAATTTTATTTCGTAAAAAATTCTGTTTTTATTTACAATACACATCTGATAATTAGCGATAGGAGGTTATACTTTTTAGAAACTCACAAATTTATAATATTATTTATAACATTTTATAATAATAAATGACTTCATATGGCCCCTTGTTGAATTCGTCTCAATAAATATCTACCGAGTATGAAAAAAAGGAAATCTATATAGTTCCATTAAAAAAATGAATTTGGCTTTAAACTTTTTCTCATTCTTTGATTTGTTCCAAAATATTGGTATTATATGATATATGTACTTTTGTAAAAAAATTATTTCTGTAGATTCAATCGTTCACGAGATATTCCAATATTTTCGAGATATACGGGACTCCTTGTATATATACATATATATAGGATGTAATACGTGTCCAATTACAGATTATCATTCATTCCGGTTTGAGTTGATCGACCTAAAGATTGTAGCAAGTTTACAAGAATATTAGTGCGTAACTAAACGATTATCATTCATAACATTTAAATCCGATTATTTCTGGTTTGTTTTGTTACGCAAAAATCGTGAACAGAAAATTTATACACGGTGAAAGAATGTATAGTACAAAAAATTCGTGGAATTTACAGTGTTTGATCGTCGATAACGAGCAGTTTGGCGAGTCGATTGCGAGGAAGAGGACGCGTTGGAAGGAGAATCGAGCTCGTTAGAAAGCTACAACGTCTCAATAACAGTGCTTTTCTCTCTCTCTTTCTCTCTTTCTCTTTTTTGTCTCTCTCTCTCTCTCTCTCTCTCTCTTTCTTTCTCTCTCTTCACGGATATAGAAACACCCTCGAAACAAATCGTATTGATTAGATCGGCTCGTTACTTACCGGCAACGTTTGATTTTAAGGAACGCCTTGCACCCAGCAAGGGAAACCTTCGTGATTCGACTCAATTATCTTCGCTACGATTCTCAAGAAGTGTAATATACAACTGAGTGCCACCAACAGCTAAACAACTACAAAAGATTTAATAAGTATATCTTTGCGTTACATGCTAGTTTCGACAAACTTATTTCTACGATAAAAATTTAATTTTTATATTATATTATACTCAAAGACAATACGTAGGAACGTATAAATGGATTTATAACAAAGACAAGAATGCTAATGAAATTATTTGTTTTTGATTTTTTTTTTTTTTTTTTTTTTTTTTTTGATTAAAATATCGAAAATAAGTAGGAAAAGAATATGATAACTTCCTAGATTTCCTGTTCTGTTGAAAAACTTTGAGTCATTAACCTCGTGCTACTTTCTTGACAGTCGTTGATTAAAATAAACGCGTTAATTAATTTGTGCGAGAAGATATAGTTATCTCTTGTTTTTCTCTTATTATTATTCGTTCAGAATCGTCACGCTTTTCTACGAAACACCGACGAGATTCGTTGGAAATAAACGTGTAAACCATCGGTGGTAACCAAAACGCGTAACGTTAATTATTCACAAGGTGCTCGAGGCCACAGGCACGGCACACCCTCGTCATTAATTCGTTAATTACGTCTCTCACGAGTTAACAAGCAGTTCCGTATGGAGAGGTACGGAGTTCGATTGTGGTTGTTCGTAAAAGTCTATTTATTTCGAAACTCGTGAGAAGAATTTGAATTCTCGAACAATAGTTTTATGTTAACGAATTTTTTTTGCTGTAATTTTTCTTTTTTCTTTTTTTTTTTTTTTTTTTTTTTTGATCGCACAATAAACACCTTCACACCATCACCGCCACAATATACTCGTACGATTTGTTGTTGTTGTTGATAAACGTGATAAAGAAAAAAATTGAATTTTTGCGTATATAATTAACGAAAATGAGGATTGGGGATAATTACATCTAGAACGGAAAGGGATCCTTGTTTGCACGAAAATTGTTTCGAATTCCATTGGCCTAGGGTGGGTCAGCAAGAAGAGGTGGGTCGACCCCTAACCTTAAATCTTACCGTATCAAAATATAATTGAGAGGTAGCTGTAAGGATATCCACTCCCCTTCTTCCCTCGAGGCATGAGGTTTAACGTATGAATTTTACGTTCGGATGCATCAGCCTTCGCAACTCGCCCAACCAGCTTTATTGCTGGGCGTACCGCGTGCGCATAAAACATGCAAATTTCGCAGGCATTACAGATTTTCGTGCGACCGATACATTCTCGAGGGAAAGATAAGTATATTATTTGCTGTTGTATTGTTGTTGGTTAACCATTTGTAATGTAAATACATATACATAAACGCATATACATATATGTATATGTATATTCAATGAAATTGCATCGATTAACTTATATACATATTTATGTGTAAAAGATCATTTTGTTATTTTCAATTTTAAAATTAAAATAAGTACGTATATATTTACAAATAATATGTAATAATAATAATAACGGTATAATGAAGATATTAGAATTTTGGTTATTAAATAATTCAAAATGATCCATCATCCTCTACGTTTAATCCCACGAAAGCTGTCCACTTACACGCACACACTCATAACATCTTTCATTTACTCGAAAAAGCAAATGGCAATTTATATGTTATGTTTTATTTCAATTCGGAATGACACGTGTCGCACAAATGATATCAACTGTTTTCTTTCTCTCATAAAAAGAAAGAAATATTTAAGCGAAACATAAAAAAAAAAAAAGAAGAAAAAAAAGAGAAGAAAAAAAGAAAAGAAAGAAATAACATAAATAAAATTTCTTCGAACTTACTTATATACATCAATGTGAAAAAATATGTTCATTATACTAATGCTAAACATTTCTTTTTTTCTTTTTGATTTAAATTATAATACACAATAAAGGAAAAGCCGGACATTCTGTAAGAAGTTCATTTTTTCTTTTTTCTTTTTTGTTTTTTTTTTTCTTTTCTCCGTAGATTCATCCGGATTCAACTTAATTGCTCGTCGAGTCGGTACCGATTCCGGTCTGGATTTATAAGATACACGGACGTAAGCGTTACCGCCCTTATTTACAAGACGGTTTAATTACGAGCGTATAACGAAGTTCGACGAACTTCCAGACTCCTCTCCATTCTCACACTCTCTTCCTTTCTGGCTCCGTTTACGCGGACACGCATCAGATATTTCGATTTGGTTCCACGCGAACGAAGATTCGTGTCGACGCTGGTACCGTATCCGTCCCCGACGAAACGGACCGCAGCAAAAGGATATTGTTGATGCTCGCTTTATGCTCGCGTTTACATGGCCTTATTTACATGGACGAGCAAAGAAAACAATTGTCCTCTGAGTAGAAAATAAATGAATAAATAAATAAATAAATAAATAAAGAGATAAATAAATAAGTAGATAAATAAATAAATAAATAGATAAATAGATAAATAGATAAATATAGAATGAAAGAATTCTTTTTTTCATATTCAAAGTAAATTAATATTCAATGATTCTTACAAGTATCAATTTAACACTGATCATAATTATCTCTACATCATTTTTTTCTCATTAAAAAGAAATTAACAAGTCAAATCTTTATTTTTCCATTCACGATCAAACAAATCCTCCATGATCAATTCTTTTATATCAAAGATATCACGCAATCGTTATCAAACGATGGATTTATTGAATCGATTTTTTTTCATTGATGGCTGCTTTAATTAAAATAAGTCAAAGGATTCGTGCTAAAGAATGACGTATTCGATCTTTTTCACTAACTTGAACGACGACGCTTCGTGAGAACCGATGAGGTCGATTTGTCTGATCGATACGACGCATTTTCTTTGCTCAATGTACGTTCAAGGTACGATTGATAAGAAACGATTAATAAATAATTCGTTCGAATTTTATTAACGTAACAAAATTTATTCGTGAAAATTATCGAACTAGATACATATATCGAGATAAAAAATGATATTAAAAAAGAATTCGTAACTATGATGATAGAGGCGTAGGTAGGTACTCGAAGGTGACATCTACATGCGTATCGACTATCGAGTATGTGAGGCGACACATGTTACGGGTATTCCATTGAACAAAGTGAAAGTCGGTTCCTTGACACGTTTTCCGGTGCCCACATTTTAAAGGAAGTTGTTTACCGTCGTTGGACGAGCTCAAAAGACGAGTCAACGAGTCTTTCCTTTTGGAACTTTTGTCAAACTAAACCGTTAGAATTTTGGTGATATAAATTATAAAAGAACCGTTTCACTTGATTAGATAATAGTAGGAAGTCATAACAAATTTTTTAATCTTTCTTTTGAATTCCAACACATTCTTAAATAAATCTAAAAATTTATCTTATTCAATCTATTATTATAAACGTCGTCTAAATACTTAAGTACATTGATTATTCTACGAACATAAGCACGTTAATTTTAAGACACACAGGGAGAAATCATTAACGTATACTATAATAACTATAGACAGCTTCTAAGAACATTAAAAGATAATCGCCTTAGAGCCGCACCTTCCGCTCGATAGTACTCACATTCGAAGAGAAGGCTTGTACAAGATATAGAGAAAAAGAGAAAGAGAAAGAAAAAGAGAAAGAGAAAGAGATAGAGATAGATCGAGAGAGAAAGAGAGAAAGAGGGAGAGGGAGAGAGAGACAGATGGAGATAGAGAGAGACACGTCTTGTATGCGTTCGTGCGAAAAAGAAGTAGAAAGGCTCGCTCGGTAGATTTTTTCTTTTTCTTTTTCTTTTTTATTTAGAAGCGTTTATCGGTCGATTAGCTTCGAGTACATGCGGATTCACTTTCGTTCGTTGCCATAGTACATGTTCCCTTGCTCTTTCCAAAGGATCGACGTCATTGTCATTAGCGAGAAAGTCGCACGACTTCTTTTGCTTCTTATTTCTCCTATCATAAAGTACTTCTCGATGTCAGGACGCACAAATGACCCGTTACGAACACGACCAGATATAGATAAACTTTTTAATGTACATCGTCGATCTTCCATCGTCGATCGAGATGCTCGATTAAAAGTTACGAGTTGTCGCACCTTTGAGATGTAGTTTTACCATTTAAATTCGCGACATCAACTTTCTCCTCTTACTTGGCCATTTGTTTTATCAAAAAAAAAAAAAAAAAAAAAAAAAAAGAAAAAAAAAAGAAAAAAAAAACAGAAAAGAAGAAAAAAAGCCAAAGTCGTTCTTTTTCTTTTTCCTTTCTCCTTTCTTTTCTGTTTTTTTCTTTTTTATTATTATTCGCATGCTCCTTTCTCCCTTCGCGGTGAATTCGATTTTTCCTTCTTCCTTCTCTTTTTTTTTTGTTTTTTTCTTTAATCTAAAACGATGAAAAAAAGAAAACAAAAAAAAAAAAAAGAGAAAGAGAAACTGTTCCCGCGCATGAGAGGCTCTTCAATTCCCTCCGTTTTTCTGCTCTCATCCTTTTAACTTTGCTATTTCACCGCTACTACCTTTTGGCAGCTTGAAAAATGGCGCGAAACACTGGTATGACAACTTGAAATCGCACGACAAGGGAAGAAATACGCCTTATATACGCACAGATAGAACGTCTTGGAAGGATGTTAGTATGTTAACAAAAAATACATATACCTACGTGTATATATGTGCATATATGTATATAGTATATAATAGAATATATATACTCGAAATGTAAAAGAAAAGAAAAGAAAATTGGAAGCTCTGACACGTGAATGCCATTGCGTTCGTCGAACGTTCCGTGATACGTAAAACATGATATTTGTCATATTCATTTGATTTTTCGTAGGATCATTGAATATTTCGTAACGTATCTACTCTATGTAAATATGTACTTTGATTTCGTTCGTAGAAAAATCTATTTTAATGAACAATAATTATTCAAGTCTTTGTCGTGTCGGAGATGACGAGATTGTTTCTTACTTTTTTTTCTTCTCTTGCTTTTTTTGCTTCTTTTTCTTTTTGTTTTTTACGAACGACCGAGAGGCGACAATAGGTAATTGAGAGTGAGAGACAAAGAGAGAGAGAGAGAGAGAGAGAGAGAGAGAGAGAAAGGGAGAAAGAAATCTCTTTTCTTCTTTTCTTTTTTTCTTATTTTTTTCATGTTTCTGTATATCATTGGCACGAAAACGGGAGGTCGTCTTGCAAAATACGAAATCCATACGACAAATCGTTCTATTGTTGCTGACTTGCAGGTGTTCGTTCGCGTTATGTTTATTTCACGAAGGAACAAGGAAGAATTAATAAAGTGTGATACTCTTACGAAACTCACATTATTTGACGATAATTTTTATTATTATTATTATTATTATTATTATTATTATTATTATTATTATAATTTGTTAGTAGATTTTTTTCAAATTGTTCTTTGGGTATTCGTGAAGTTTCAAGAAGTTCGTCGACATTAAGAAACGTTAGAATCATCGGAATACCGTGTTATTTATTCTTTCTCTAAGGAAACGATGTCGTTTCCGTCGGTGGTCGGTCATTTAAAAGGACGAAATATGGCGGACAATGTGCGACACGCTACCAAACAACCGGAAGAACGTAACTAAATAATGATGATATGTAGTTTGACGTTAGGGCGTTTCCTCGTGTCTATTTTATAGCATCATTTTTTCGTAATAACCGAACATTTTTTTTTATCTTTTTCTCCTTCTTCTATTTTTTATTTTATTTTATTTTCTTTCTTTTCCTTTTTTTATATTATTTCCAAACAAACTTATGAATATGAATTTCTTATTCTTATTTTACATAAAGACGCTGTATCTCCTCTAGATGTATAATCCTCATGAATAATAATCGTAAATAATCATATTTATTCAATCGGATATATTCGTCGAATGTTTGACGAGCCGTAATTATGTGAATCGATCCGATCGAATTAAAACCTTTTCTGATTTTCTTTTGCAGGTAAGTAAGTACGTTGACCGGAGGCTATAGTAAGCTGACCGAGAATACCGTGAGAGTATCGAGAGTCGCCGGAAATGCGGTATGATGCATTTTGCGCATGTCGTCTGAACGATTTCTTGCTCGTCTCGTCTAACCCTCTCTCTCTCTCTCTCTCTCTCTCTCTCTCTCTCTCTCTCTCTCTCTCTCTCTCTCTCTCTCCGTCTTTATCTCTCTATCTCTCTATCTCTTTATCTCTCTATCCTTCTATCTCTCTATTTCTCTCTCTCTCTCTCTCTCTCTTTTTCTCTCCTTTCATCTTCTTGTATCTCGTTTCGCCTCGTAAGCGAGATCAAGGCAAGCCTGTATACTCTTCATCGTCTTTTTCTTTTTCTTTCATACTTTTAAATATACATCTAGTTGAACCTGCATCCTTATCTCTTCGAAGTGTCCTTCGAAGAATCGAGTTTTGCACCGATCGATAGAACTATCGAACGGATAACTCGAATAACTTTCGTTAATATAATTTATCGTTAATATAACGATAAAACTCGTGAAACTCATTAATCTGTAAGTTTTACGTAAACTTACGGAAACAGTGAGTCACTTTGCGGATGGCTCGAAACTAACTTTCGAGAGGCTCAGACATTTCGAAATTACTTTGTAACGAATCGTAAAGTACCGTGTGTTTGATTATATTTTCGTATTTGTTCGCTTTTTTTTTTTCTTTTTCTTTTTCTTTTTTCTTTCTTTCTTTACTTTACGCAATTTCCCGAATTTCTGAATCTTTAGGAAGGATATGGGGGTATTTAACGGGACGGGATGTTAAATGTTCGTAAAGTCGTTTCTTCGGAAATACGACGTAACATTTAGGATCAAACATTGACGAAAGGCGTTACTCCTTTGTATGAGCAATTAAAAAAAAAAAAAAGAAACAAGAAAGAAAAGATTGCCACGTAATATAATAACGCAGCAATTATGTCGATATTCTATGCAGTTTTTTCCTATTTATAACGTTTAATTGTTCTTCATTTAAATTTGTTTATTCGACAACAATATACATTGATATTTTAAAGCGGAGATAGTCACAGGATACGTTCTATTTAAATCGTGAAATTGTGTTGAGATCCCGACTTTTACAATTATAATATATAACGGCAATTTTTTTCTCCCCTTTTAAAAATGTAATTATTTGAAGTATTTAAAAGTTTATCCTCGTGAAGTAGTTCTATTAAGAAATCGTCGTTCCGCGTTTAATAAGCGAGACTAGTACGTTTTATTCGACCGGCCATGGATCGTTAAGAATCATTATTGATATTATACCCGTCTTACCTTGCTCCCTATTTTCATGAAATTACATGAGATTTACATTACAGTAACTGGAAGTTACGGTAAACGAAATTGCGTTTGGAAGAGATACTTTAGTTGAAGTTATAATTTGCATTCGAAATGCAAAGAGAGGAGGAGGGTTGGAGAAGGTACGGGGAGGGCAATCTTTGAAAATCGTTTAATTTCATAGATAGTCAACGATATTACGTTGTTTATTTGAAAATATACTTGTCTTCGTTTTACGATAGCATTGTTAATTTTATTAAATTAAACCGTAATTGAATTTATTTCTTATTTTTACAAATAGAAAATATATATTTACAAACGTGAAAGTAATAATGTCTTGAAGAGTTATATTATAATAATTGTACTGTGCTTACTATAGATTTCTCAAATTATAACTTACATTAAAAAAAAAGAAAAAAAAAAAAAAAGAAAACATAACTAAATTCCGAATATGAAGTAACGATTAATTTAATGTTGAAATAAACCTTAAAATGAAATGTACACACACATATATATATATATATATATATATATATATATGCACATATATATGTACATATACACACACACACACGTGACGTCAAAGTTATATAGTGTTACAAATTGTTAAGATACATTTCTCAACATAAAAAAATCTAAAATTAAATAGAGAAAATATTTCGCGAAAAGGGATGAAAAACATTGTCCCTCTTTTCTCTCTCTCTCTTTCTTCCTCTCTTCCTCTCTCTTTGCCCCTCTTCTTCTCTCTCATTTTCTTTCTCTAATTAATCTTCTAATTATATGGCGGCTTAGAGCATTGTTAGAAGGTAATAGAACCGTACGTCTTTTCTCGTAGTTCTCTCGTCATCTCGCGGTCTGTCTCGCAGGTGAAAATGCAAGCTGGCCTTGCCGGTCCGATTGCAGCAAGAACAAGGAGATACGCCGTTACCAACCGAATTATCTCATTACTTCATTAAGTAACGAGACCGTACCGTCTACTTACAATTAAGCGTCTCTCTTCTCTCGTGACCAGCGAATGTCGCAAAGGATCATTCGCGTTGCAAAGTACGGGAGGACATTAGCCTTCCTATTTATCTTCGTAACTCTTCGTAATCGAAATTATCGAAAGAGAATTTTAAATGGAAATCATGATTTCAACTTGATGACGCGATGAATGTGTTACGAAGACTTGACCTATTTTTTCTTTTTTCTTTTTTTTTTTTTTTCTTCTTTTTCTTTGGTCATCTCCGTGAGAAAGAATTTGACCTATCGACTTCACGACTAAGGAGAATTAATCGATTTTATTATCTACGCTCGTTTGCATCTTAACGACTTGATTTCATTTATCGTATTTCATTAGTAGTTGATTTTCCTTTACTGTTGGGTCAGAAGCCCGAGGAAAATAGATTTATTCGCTAATCTGTGGTTAATGAATAACGAAAAGGATGTAACGCGATTTCCCTCTTGCATTAAAGCTTATCCGTTGCGGTTCTCATCGTACTTCGTCGTTGTTGTGTCGTCGTTGTTGTTGTCGTCGTTGTCGTCGTCGTCGTCGTCGTCGTCGAGTGCAACGGATAAGTGCAACGATGACGTAGGGTTCCGAGCTACGGACGTGTCATGCATCCGTTCGCAATCGCCCGTGTAACACGACTCGCCTCTTACCGAATCGAAAGTCATCCGTATGTATGTATATACATATGCATGTGTATATATATATATATACATATACAAATACATGCTTCGTTGATAGCTACTTACTTTCTTCCTTCTTACGGACCAGTCTCGATTTCTGTGCCGCTCGAGCGACAGACAAATAGATTTTCCTTTCTTCAAGTGAAACGCATAATTAATGTTTCGTCTTAATTATTCTTTTGTCGAGTTGCATTGCAAAAAGAAAGCAAAAAAAAAAAAAAGAAAAGAAAGGAAAAAAACCAACAACGAAAGCAAAAAATAGAAGGCAAGAGAAGAGATTAATCATTTCTACGTTCGTACGTATCGAAATAGTACGATTTAAAGATGGTAATGCAGATCGCGAAATAATTACTTAGGTGTATGTACGTACTTACTTTCCAGAAGTAAATGAACGTAAATTTTATGCGAATGGCGATCAAGGCGACCCGCATTTTCTTCGACGATGCGATGTTAGATGAAGAGAGGAAGAGTGAGAGAGAGAGAGAGAGAGAGAGAGAGAGAGAGAGAGAGAAAGGTGGACCGGGTGCTTTCACTGCTTATCGCAACCTGCATTGCCTCGGTAGAATGATGCACGAGTGCAACGCACTCAGCCGTTCGCTAAGTCGATGCGCCCGTATGGTGTAGTACAAGTATAGATAGAGAGACAGACAGAAGAGAAAGAGAGAGAGAGGGAGAGAGAAAGAGAGAGAGAGAGAGATACAGACAAACAGACAAACAGACAGACAGACAGACAGACAGACAGACGTGACGGTGCACGATGTTTGCGGATACGCGGCACGTTCGGCTGCATTTTGTCCTGCCGATCGTCCTCTTGCGTCTGGGTACGTCTTCGAAGCTACGCACCGGTTTAACGAACCGATCGAAGGTCGTTTCCATGATTTTTACGATATTTCTTTTATCCCACATTATCTTTATTTTGTTTCACTGTGAATTTAAATCAATTTATTCGATTTGCCCTATTTCTTTTTTCATAACAGAATTCTTTTTCATAACGTTATATATGTATAAAAATAATGAAGATATTTATCCTCGTTAACAGTAATACTATTATAAGTCACATTTTTCTTGTATTATTTCATCAAAATTATATAATATATTTTTTTAGCATGATAAAATTTACAATATTTATTCGAAATTGATTTACAAATATCCTATAATATTCTTAATAAATGAGATAAATAATTTGTAGTGATAAAGTCAGATGAGAAACAAACGTATATCGTGTTATTCATATTAAGCCGGGAATTCATTTTCCGAGAAATCATTTTCCAAAAAGATATCTTTTTGAGGAAAGTACAAAAGTCAAAGTCATCAAATATGTATTAATATTTAATATTAACTTAGAAATATGTATCTGCAAATAGTGAAAAAGAAAATAGAGAGAGAGAGAGAGAGAGAGAGAGAGAGAGAGAAGGAGATAAATAGAAAAAAAAAGAAAAAAAGAAATAAAGAGGAAAGATAGAATATAGTGGCCCATGGTGGTCCAGTCCTTTTCGTGCCTCTTCTCGATGCGAATCGTGCATCGACAAATCGAGCCCGACTTTCGCACGACCCGCATATCCCAGCGTGCTCCGTTGCATCGTCGTAGGGCATCGTGACTTACCATGCCCTTTTGCTATCTTTCTACTACCCTTCCTTTTTCTCTTTTCCTCTCTCTCTCTCTCTCTCTCTCTCTCTTTCTATCTCTTTAGAGTCGCGTATACGGTCGCCTAGACACGAATCCTCTAGAAAAATTGGTGATAAATGCAGATATGCACTCGAGCTAAACACGCAAACGCAATATACTCATACCCTCTTACCTCTTCTACAAGCACAGCTGCGGTAACTATAAGGATTAACCTTTTCTCTTCTTCAATTCCTTATCTTGACCTTCGGTTTGAAATATTTGGATCGTTGCCGAGAAGAGTAACTTAAAAAAAAAAGAAAATATAAATCAAATTAAGAAAGTAAGAAAGAAAAATCACGAAAAAAGCATCTTTTTCTGCTTCTTCTTCTTCTTTTACTCTTCTACTTCTACTTCTTCTTCTTCTTCTTCTTCTACTTCTACTTCTTCTTCTTCTTCTTCTTCTCCTTCTTCTTCTTCTTCTTCTTCTTCTTCTTGTCCATAAAAGTCATGTTGGCTCTCTAGCTACCAGTCATGTATAAAGCATGAGTCCTTGGTATCGAGAGGCAATGAATAAATGTAAATGTAGCCCCATAGTAATTGTTTTACGGGGGTACGTACCACTGTAATCAGCTTAATAGCCGCTTCTGTCGTGGCCTTCGTCGACGCGCGCGATGAGCGGCTGCGCATTAATGGTGTACTTTACGACACAGTGCACGTAACTTTTGCTCTTACTCCCGGACGTGAGAAAGGGAAAGAGACCCTTGCCTAAGGACGATCTATCGACGTTTTCTAATCGAACGTCTTAATATCGTTACATTAATTGCTATTATAATATTCATCATGGAAGATTTTCTTTTTTTTTTTCTTTTTCTTTTCTTTTTTCTTTCTTTTTCTCAATAGGATCCTCGAAATTAAATACGACGTTTAGAAAACGAATCGATGTTAATATTAAATGTCGTTTATTGGTAAGTCGTTTTACATAATTGTTCTTTTGAAGAAGAGAAGTTCTCTCTCTCTCTCTCTTTCTCTTTCTCTCTTTCTCTTTCTTTCTTTAGCCCTTTAAAAGCAAAGAAGATTCTTCTTTGCTAGGGGGCGAGAAAGCACAAAGACCCATTCGTCACATCTAATGAATCTTTAAATTATCCTCGATCACGGTAAAAAGAAAAGCATGCGCTTTTGCGCTCTCCTCGACCGGACGTGCCTCCAATTAAGACTAAACGCGAGCCTCGCCTTTCTTGTCCTCTACTTCGTGCGATCCTTGATATTAAGCATCGCCAAAGAGAAAGAAAGGGAAAGAAAGAGAAAGAGAGAGAGAGCGAGAGAGAGAGAGAGAGAGAGAGAGAGTAGACTTGATACCACTTATTCATTCTCTTGGTAATCGATAATTAAAGTCACTCTTCTTTGTTCGCCATTTACGTTCGTTTCCCTTTTCACAGTTTGCGTATTCGAGGATAGTATTCGATACTTAGGTGTTGGTGAAAAATTTCGTTTATATATAAATTTTATAGACGAGAATAAGAGATTTTTATTATATATATGTATATATATATTTTTTTTTTTAAAGTAAATCAAATGAAATATGCGACATTGTCACGTTTAAATAAGGACGTTACGAGATTTCCTAGGAGAAGTAAACTCAAGTGTTTACTGAATTCGTATCCTTAAATTATCATCTCACGGAGAGATAAAAGAGTGACGCGTCCTTGCTGGTAGCTCCTGGCACGCGTTCCAATTAAAATAAAAGCGTCCGTCGGTTTTCTTGTCACCGTTCGAGTCATCCTGTCCCCGAGAACGCATTCTTGCGCTAGTTAACCGAGCAAAGACGACGAATCCAGGCCTCGTACGTGGACGACGACGGATTCCCGCCGTGTCTCTCTCCCCTCTTTTCTCTATGGACTTCTTGTCAGGATATACCATATGTTGCTGCGGAGAAGGTTAACGACACTTGCTCTGGCATTGACTTCCGACGACTTGCTGTTTGCGGCACGCACTACTCAAGTAGTGCGTCGTAGACCCGTCGAGCTTTTTGCTAAGGAACAAGACAGAGAGAGAGAGAGAGAGAGAGAGAGAGAGAGAGGCCAGTTCTAATAGTGTCTCGAATTACTAGACCTGGTCATGCACAATTTCTTTTTGTATCATTTTGTATCATTCTTTTTCTTTTTCTTTTCTTTTTTTTTCATTACATACAGAAGAACACGGTCCTTTCACGCCGATTAACAAGAGAATGCCTTTGTACTCATAATCGAAAAAGAGACAGAGAGAGAGAGAGAGAGAGAGAGAGTCGAGTTTTATTTAAATTATTATCTTATCTTTGTTATTCTATTCGTCATGCCCGATTATTCATTTAAAATTTCTGAGAATACAAAAAATATTCACTTGATCGTTGGATCGATTCAAAGACAGCTTGTGTGCGAAATAAGATTCTTTGAAAAAAGGGGGACTTCCAGGAATCAAAGGGTTGTCGATCGATCGATCGATCGAACGAACGAACGAACGAACGAACGAACGAACGAACAAATGATCGAACGATCGATCTATACTCCTCGATACTCGGACTCCTTTCCCTTTCGGTAAAAGCGTCACGCTTTCGTCGACAAAAATCGAGTATTCGCCGGAGAAGGATCGGGCTCCTGGATTTCGTAGGCAACTGCTAACACCATTCGAAGGGTATTGCGCGAACGGAATACCGAGATGAGGATAAGGAATCAAATAATCTACACGTCTCGTCCTCTGGATTCTATTTCTTTTTCCTCTTCTTCGGACTCCTTCCTTCGTCGAAGAGAAGAAAAGAGATGATGCCATATGATCGGCATGTATCTCTTTCTTGTTTTTTTTTCTTTCTTTTTTTTTTCCAAACGAAATTAAATCAGGTGGCTACGAAAGTTTCGTTGTAATATACATGAACACTTGAAAAATATTGGTTCGTATCCTTTATTCAATTGTATCGAATTTTATAATGTTCTTCGTTAAACATTATAAATTTACATAATAAAATTATTTTTTTCTTTCATTCTATTTTATTTCCCTTTTGTTTTCCTCGCTCTCCAAAACGAGACGATAGAGCCCTCAAAGGAATCCATGGTACTTATTTCTCTCGAGACACCTGACGCTAACGATCAAGGTACGATAGACTACGTATACCTTAGTGCACCTGCTAGAGAGTCCTTGTGGAATATAGTCGTGTTCATAGGGTACCTTCTTCCTGGGTCGATCGTAAATTTTACGATGTTACTTCGAAGACGACGTAATACATATATGTATATCGCTGTGCACTTCGAACTCTTATCATCCTCCTTCCTGTCTTTGTATATTCAACCAATCTAAGCTTCGTAGGTACAATCAATGAAACGATTTACGTTTATTTTATATCAACGAAAATCAAACGATTTTTTTATTATAAAATCATATCAGCTGTGAAATATTTTGACGATCGTTTTAATTCCTTTAGGAAATTATAATCGATAAATAATAGTTTCGATCTATTCAATTATCCATTAAATCTGA